>NC_052572.1:5008326-5275826 GCF_016699485.2 Gallus gallus
TTCTTTTCATAAAGTGCATAGTTTATGCTTCCAGTAGAAATATGCAGATAAGACAAGAACATCAACATTTATAATTGCTCTTTTTTTTTTTTTCTTAGAAATACTCATCAGTTTTAGAGAAAAAATAATCTTAAAAGCTGACCTCTGTGGATAGAGATCAGACACAACAATGAAATGCTACAGTTTGTTACCATGTACCACTAAGCCAAAGTAACCTCACTGAAAGTCTCATTCTTAGACTTTTGCCAACCATGACAGGTATGATAGTTCTTTAGAAAATCAAATCAAAAGCAAACAGTTAACAGCAACAACAAAACTCCCACTTATGTGTGTGTGTGTATGTGTGTGTGTGTTTAATGAAATAGATTTAGATTTTTTTCTTCTGTTTGCACGTGGTTACAGTCATTCAATCTGAAGCTCAGGTGAAAAATGTTAATATTAATCTAGAATTATTATTTGATCCTGAATATAGCGTCATAGAATCACAGAATCCTTAGAGTTGGAAGAGACCTTCAAAGGTCATTTAGTCCAACTCCCCTGCAATGAACAGGGACATCCATGGCTCAATCAGGATACCCAGAGCCTGATCCAAGTTCTTTTACATATCAGAATTGAAAATGAGATGCTTTGAAAACAATCAGTGAATACTGAATTCTTCAAAAGCCTGGCTTTGAACTCCCGAGGAAAACAAACAAACAAAAACTCTCTTTGGTCTTTCTAGTGTTTCACATCTGTGATGTGTAATGTCATGGGAGTGTCCTTTGTCATTCTGCACTAATAGTGCCTGTCAGGTGCAGAGCTCCAATACCTTATCATCAGACTTGTGGCCTGGCATATCTATCTTACAGATGACACCTTTGCTCATACCTGAGGTTGCCTGTATATATTCCAAAGTGAGTTTTAAAATTCATAATGAAAACCTTTTTGCAGGAGTTTGGCATGCAGCTCCTGTTGTTAATGCAATCCTTCAAATTCAAAAATCATATTCCTTGTATCATAAGAGCGGGGGGGGGAAGAAAAAAAGCATCAACTCACCTGGGAATTTAGGCAGCCACCCACCACATCATCTATCTTCTCTGAGCTCTCCAAAAATCCAAATTTTAATGTCTGCTAATGGGCTGAGTACATGCAAACCTTCATCTTTGTCATGTCCTGAGCAGTCAGTGTTTGATAAAGCACTGGAAAAAGCCCTAAGGTGCAATTGAGGCCAGTAGGATATAAATATGTATTTGAATGTATTTCTAATCTGTGTAGCTAGGATCTAGACTTGCTTGTATCTCCTACAGACCTGTGCTGCAGACAGAGTGAAGAAAAGATTCTTGCCCAGAACTTTTGGAGACTTGTTCACAAAACCAAGTACAAAAGCCTTCACTACTGCTTAAGCACCTTGTGTGTGTGTGTGAATCTTGAACAGACGATATAAAAGGTAGATCTACCAGGAACTTCTCATTATCAAACCCTCAGAGAGCAAATGGGATAGGAATTAAAAGCTGAACAATGCAAACTACTGCAATGGAAGATGGAAAGAAGTAAGCTTATGTAAAAGCCACACAAAAATGATAAAAATGCAGTTTCCTGTTTTCAGAAGTCAATAAACTAAGATGATTTGCAATAATACTTTTCCTTAACAAGTTCATTCCAATTTCCAATTTTGAAGTATTAAAAAAAAAAAAAAAACTGAATAGTCACTTACCTATCTTGCATTTCATTTTAACAATTTTTTTTTCTGTCAAAATTGTTTACATATTTCAGAACCTGCTATGTCTTTCTCTCAAATTATCTTGTGTTTGAAAGTGTCATTGAAGCTTACTGTGCCTCTTTATTCTTCTTTTATTAACAACTCAACTTCTTCCATTAAACAACAATAGGATATAAGTATTCCACTTTTCAACAGCCTTGGTATAATTTCCATTTTAGGTTTTTTTATAGATGAGTAGATGAGTACAGTAGTAAATTAATAGATGATAATAAGCATTTGGAGCACAATTTCACCCAAAGATATTAGATATTACTTATCAAAATCTCTTTAGTTTACAAATTTATATACAATTTCTCTCTATATATATCTTTAGTACTATATTTAAATTGTTTATGTTGATTTTAGAAGCAAGTTTATGACATAAATATGATTTTTATTGTAAGCTGTTCAAAATTTGCAAATTTTAGCTCTAGAAGAAGCCAAGGTCTTGGTGGCCTTTGTTATGCTTAGCTAGAACCTGTTCAACTCTCTGTGTGAAGGAAAATATTAATAATAAAACACTGAGAGAAAACTGCTTTTTACTTCTAACTGAATACTTCACTGGAATGCACTCTTTATTAATAATGTTAATCCACATGCTACAGACTTAACTGAATTGATGGCAGAGACACTATGATCTTTTTCCCCCTATGATTAGATCATAACTTATTTTATTCAAAGATCAAAATCCTTCTGCAGTAGAACTTAAGCAATCAGTTTTAAATGTGTCATGTCAGATTGGCCTTTTGCTACATTAACTTTAAACTAGAATGAATTATACTACTTACGTGTGTCCTGGCCTAATCTAATTTTACCTGTCTCCTTATGTACTATCACCTCTGGACTGCAGCTGGTCTCTTCAGTGACTGCCTGTTAGTATCTCTGAACCTGAGACAACTCCAACTTCCTGATGAATTACAATGAAGAACTATGTGTCACACTGGATAATTTAGTGTTTCTAATTTATGTGAAATGGTGAAATTTGCCTTCTAACATGATTTAAATAAAACAACTACCTAACTTTTTAACACCTATAATATTATTCAATGTATACTTATGGTCCCTGTAAAACTCTAACTCTGTATACCTCACTTTCATTTTCATCCCATGCAATAACTTCCAGTTTCAGTTTCAGGAAAACCCCTTTACAAATAGAATTATCTATCTATCTATCTATCTATCTATCTATCTATCTATCTATCTATCTATCTATCTATCTATCTCTCTCTCTCTCTCTCTATATATATATATATTTGCCCCCTTCATATTCTTATAAAAGAATGGAGAAGGAGATTTAGAGGCTGAGCCCATCCTTTCTGACCTTTTCCAGTTTCTTGGTCACTGTCAGATAAAAATAACGTGAATTGTGGCATTTCCATCCTTTCTTTTGTGAAATACTTTTCAATTCTATAACATATCAACATTATTATCAGTAGATTTAGACATCTGGCAGTATAACTCGGTGTTGCTATAGAATAAAAAAAATCAGTTTGAAAGGGAATCCTGCAGTTCCTGTCAAACAACCACCTGCCCAAAGCAGGACAGCTTGCAAATCTGAGCAGAGAATAGGCCAAGTAAAGTCTTGAAACTTCCCAATAGTGAAATTTCATATCCTCCATGGGCGAATAATTCTAGTGCTTCACTGTTCTGTGTGTAAATTTTACTTTTGATTATTTCAATCTAGAATTTCCTCTAGTTTGAGTGTCTTGTCTCTTTTTTTTTTTTTTTTATTTCAAGACGTTAGTTTTTCCTTTCTGTTACCCCTCTCTTTAAATACTTGAAGACTGCAATTTAACCACTTATTATCCTTCTTTTCTTGATCTTCAAATTTTCCTCCATTTCTTGTACATGTCATATGTTTCAGACTCTTAAACAACTTCCCTTGCTTTCTCGTGTTTTATCAGTATCTCTCTTGTACTGAGGTTGTCCCAGCCTAGACACAGTAATGAAAATGAAGACTCACAAATTGAAGATGCACTTCCTTTGATATTTGGTAATGCTCTTTATAAGACATTTTTTTTTTTTTTTTAATCACAGTCTTTTTTTCTCTTATTTATCATACTTGAAAAGGATTGCCAAGTTATCCTTTCGCCATCTTACTGTACTCATGCCTTCTCCCATCTCTCTGTACTGAAGTGCATGAATGAGGGAGAGTTAATCCATATTAATCTAAGGTGAAACATTTGAACACTACTGTATCCCTTCTCTTCTGGAATTTACAGAAGGTAAATTTCAGATAAAATCTAGTATCTTAAGCAAAATTTTACTCAGAAACCATTTCCTTGATTGAGGACTTCAGGATTAAAACTCAATTTCAAATCTAGCTCATAATTTTTCAACATTATTTTCACAACTAATTGTAGTAGAAAATCATAGTGTAATAAGTTTGTCACAACTGTAAAATTTACTTAGATATTTATTTGAAAACATTGATATTCATGCAAATAGGTTGTTGAATCACAGATATTTATAGATAACCTACCAACAGTTGATATTATTCAATATAAAATAAAAACACATTTTAACAGCCAACAGGTCATGCAAATTTGCATTTCTTCAACACCTTTATTTTTGTTGAAGTGTCGAAAATATTTCCCTTCTGAACAGAAGCAATGTTGGGCGATGAAATGGTGCAGTAGAATTAAGTTTAAAATCTTTTAAGTTCCAGAAAAGACAGTCTAGAATACATTGTGTATGGGACTGTGAAATCTTCAACTTTAGTAGAGTTAAGGCTGTTAGATAAATGTAGACTAGTAGTAAAGTAGACAGCACAAAAACTCAATCAAAATTACAGATTAGATATAGAAGGAAAATGGTGACTTGGCAATCTCACTAGCTCTAACTTCAATGAGTAAATGAAATTTAACATGTCTTATCAATGAAAAATATTGTTAGTAAATACAAATAGTAAATACAAAATTATGATGCTAACATCACCCATAGCATCAGTGATTTATTCTTTGATCAAATCAGAACTTAGCCTTGGAGACAATAAATAATGAAAGATATTCATATAAGATAAACTATTTTGGTTGGACTGGATAATCCTGTGGGTCTTTTCCAACCTTAGCGATTCTATGATTCTATTTTTATTCCCTGGAGACCATGGCAGTTTTCTTACAAGCAGAGGTAGAAAGATTTTTTTTTTTTTTTTTTTTTTTCATAGATGGTTCATGCAGACTATATTAAATTCTTACTACAAATTACCTTCTACATTTCCAACAGCGCTGCCCATAGCAAGAACATCTGATGAAGGTATGTGATGTCTGGAGGATACTTTAGTGACCATAAACTTTCAAATATGAACATCTTTGACTTCTGAAGGCTGTAGGGCTGAAATCTTTTTCACAGTTCTATTTTTAATGTTGGATATAACAGACAGGTACAGTTATACGGAAATAAGAAATTTATCAAATGAATGAATGAATCAATCAATCAGTAAGAAATCGTAGGGAGACATATCTTTTCTGTTTAAAGTAAGTTTGAATGGCACAGAGATTCTTATTCTACCTCCATTAGTTCATCAACATTATGAAAGCTGAATCACAGTTTAACTTGTCTTCTGATAAGTGTGGTTGAAAATCAAGGTGATTTAGAGGGTAATGATAATTATTCAGACTTTTTCTTATTCTTCTAGTGCATTCCTGAGTTCACAAGAACATCCTTCATCTGAAATAACTAATCACCAGTGTCGTAGGAGAGATAGAGAAGAAGCAAACAAAGAAAACCAACAAAAACTTACAAATCCTCTTAACTGTGTTTCTTGTTTTCATGTTAATATCCATAATTATGGAGGTTAAGGGACATCTCTAAGAGACACATAGAATGTATAGCAAAGCAGGAACAGTGTCTTCACTGTGTTAATGACATTTCTGTTGTACAAGCATCCAAGGCCTCTACATATGTAAGGGTGTTGGTAAAGAATTTTATTTTCAGGCTTTGGAGAATTTAAATTTATATGAATTTTAAAGAGTACAAATTATCAGTTTCCTACTATCACTCAAGAAGGAGTCCTTTCCAATTATCCTTTTCAGAGAAACAGACATTTTATTGTGGCAATTAGCTAGTTTACTTAACTGAGAAGCAAATATTCCTGTGATCACTCAGGCTAACAGTGAAAGCGAGCAAGAACTAATCTGTAGTCTAATGACTGCAGATGGCAATACCATTCTACATCTCATCTCTTCTGCATTGTAAATTCTCTTGCTAATACCCTTATATGTCCATTTTAGACTTATGGATTTTTTTTCACATTACTCCACATTTCCCACTAGGTTTAATAATTAAAAGTCTCCAGAGCACACAAGTTTATCTGAATTCTTGTTCTTCCTCTGAGTTTCATAATTATAACTTGCTACATTCATAATGATTTTGTTTGTTTGTTTATGCAAATCCCTATGCTTTATTCATTGCCATAGCAGTGTTGTTCTTCTTTTTCAGGTTTGCAAGGACAAATTTGTATCTCACTCATATCCTAGGAGCTGACTATCTGTCAGCTTGAAAGTAGCAACCTGGAACACAAAAGCTACAGATGCAAAATGGAATAGATTTCTTGGCTTTCCAGCACGGGGTCAATTACAGTAGCAATTTTGTCATAGCTTTGGCCAAATTCCTAATTTTGGCATTGAATCAAATCAACTGCTGCTGTCCACTATTGGTGGCTTGATTTCAGTTCTAAAAAAATCCAGTGTAATTTGGGTAACAATAGGATGCAAGCTCAAAACAGCATGAAGAATATTACACCTGAATTCTATGACAGGTTAATGCACTGTCTGCTCTGATCTGCTCAACAGGTCTCCACATCACTTCTAGTACATGCCCTAGAGTGCTTGAAATACTTTATTCCCACTTTCCAGGAGAAAGCCTAATTCTCAAAAGAGGGAGAAGAGGCTGTTAGAGGAAACACGTCATGAATAAAATACAACTAGCCAGAAGGCACATGGCTCTGGGTCCAGAGAAGAACAAATCTGCAACTACCCCAAGGCAACTGTTGGAAGAGCCTGAACTCCACAAAGCATAATCTGTTCTCTTGATCTTCAGAACAACCACATATTTTGTGATATCACAGAGGTCTAAGCCCAAGTTCTCTGTACTTTAAGGTAGTTAAAACAGAAGAATTGAGACTGAACATATCACCACAGCTCCTGAAAAGAAAGACTTGACATATGACAGTATTCTTCATTACCATTTAAATACTTAAATAGAAGGATTGAAGAACTGAACAAAAGCCTAATGATTTTTTTTTTTTTTTTTTTTTTTTTTTTTTTCTGTGAGGCAAGTATCTTTAATATTTCTCTTTTCACATGGGGACTGTTCAGGGTTTCCAACTCTTACATAAGGCTGATCAAGAACAAGGCCCTGACAGAAGCGTAGAACATTGAAAAGAATACTGCTGCATCCTGGTTTCTACTCATCTGTGTCTCAGGTGTGTATTTGTCTCTTTCCAAGTACTAAAACAAAGGCACCATGTCTATTTGGGGAGAAAAGTGTGATCAGAGGTTTGTGTTAAGTTCTAGAGGGTTACTATACTAAGTTGCTCCAAAGAAGAATGCAAAATTGATAGCTAATGCAGTGTTTTCACCCTCCAGGCTCAGCCTATGAGACATCTAAGCCCCTTAAGGAGTATGAATTTGCCTATTAGACAGAAACACACCACAACACTTTCTATCTTTTTGTATAAAATCTCAGAGTCTTATGCTATCCTGGCAGGGCTGCCCAAGAACTGAACAGCTGTGACCTCTCCTTTTCAGAATCTGGCCGCAACTACATAATGCCTCTCAAACAAGTACCTTTTTACAGCAGTCAGAAATGGATCATCAAGCAAGATTAAAAGCCTGGTCAGAGAAAAGTGACTTTTTTTCATCTCAGCCGCAGTTTTGGCTGCTCTTAAACTCAAAATTGCAGGACCTTCACACTCCAGTTCCTAGAGTAAGGCATGATGTGGGCTTTTTATTTATTTGTCTCCACCTTCCAGTCTTTTACAGAAAATACAGCAGGTTTTTTTGTTTGTTTGTTTTTTGTTGTTGTTGTTGTTGGCTTTTTTTTTTTTTTTTTTTTTTTTTTTGGTATGAAGTAGGAACCCTTGGCAGCAATGTGAGTGTATTTTGTCCAGTACCGCTATTACAGGAGACAGAAGCTAAATGAGCAATTAGGGTTCCACAAATCTCAGGAGATTCAGAAGTTTACTTCTGACAAGCATCCAGGAGTGTACTATTTTAATATACTTTCTAAGTACGCTAGTCAAATTTCTCCTGTACTGAGCACTTTCACTGAATTGTCCTGTTTGAAGGCAATAGGCCAAATTTGTTAATGAAAACGCTTTGCTTTCTATTTGCCTCAAGATTCTTGGGTTTCAGGATTGTTGAAAGAATTAATTTGTTTACATAGACAGTCTTATGACTCAGTATTTAAATTGAGACCTTTCAGGTTCCTAGTACTGTGACATTATACAGGCTAGATTACATTTTGTTTTATGTATAGATCTAGTGATTTAAATAGTGTCACAGAGCACACCCCAGTGTATATGGAATCATGGGTATAGCCACATAAACACTGTAGTGCAATCACATTTGCACGACAAACTGTTACATTAAGCAAGCCTTGCTAAGTGGAAAACAAACATGACTGATTTGCATCTGCAGCTGAGCTGGTACATTCAAATGTTAGGGCAGCATGATTTACCTGATTTAAACACTTTCAGGTCATTTATATCTCAGGCTACAGTGAGATGGAGATTTTCTGTGTTGCTTCCTTTATCTCCTTTTGTTCCTAGAGACAAGATCTGAAAATAGGGTGTATTGGATTCCAATTGGGGACTTCATTTAACCTTTCCCAGCTTTTGTGTGACAGCAGCTTGTAAAACTGCTACTTCTATTTCTTTCAATTAAATCAGAGCTAATATAAAACAGCCATTCTGTCATGTTTTAAGTCTCAGATTAAATTAAAAAATAAAGATCTAGCAGACAAAAACAAGAAAAGATTTTAAAATTTACATAAGCAATATTTCAGAGATTAAAAAATAACAGAAGTTCACAATGAACCTTGGGCAAAGATTTGAGTGTTATCTTATTTGATCAGAACCTGTTTGTTTATCCCTAACTTTAACCATATGGGAACAGTTTTATGGAGCATGCTCATAAAATGAAAATGACAGAGCACTGAGCTCAATCTGAGTCTGCTTGGGTTGTAAATATCTTGTTATCACCAGCTATGATGCTCTAAACCTTAACTCCTGTATTAGCATACTCAGTGCTGTGCTTTTGCAAACTGCAACCTGAAGAAATGAAGGATGCTAAAAACACACATGGATACAGAAAATGTCAGTTTTATAACACGGGGTAATATTAAGGTGAGCAGCACCCTGAATAATTGAGGAAAAAAAGATAGAAAAAAATAAAAAAGGAAAGGGCAAATGAACTAGTGAGGAAAGAGAAAGAAAAAGAGGAAGAGGGAGAGAGGAATAAAGAAAGCAGAAGGACAGGTTGGGAGAGTGAGGTGGGGAGGGAGGGGTTCCGTATTAAAAGTATGGAGTTTGTAATACAGTCAAGTAAGATGCAGAGTAAGAGGAAATTCAGTTCTTATATAGTGTGACTTGCCTAGGTGGCAGAACAGATCAGTAATAGAGTGAAAACATATAGTTGCAGATCTGTTTTGGCATGACAGTTCTTATTCACTCTTTTATTGTGTTAGATTTAAGAAGAAAAATATTTTACTAAAAACATGCATACAAAACAGACAAATAAATAAATAAAACCTCTGCTCTCACAGAGGGGAGAAAGAGTTAAAATGTCAGTCTTGCTATCAGGAGGTATGCAAACAGTCTTCTGCCCAGTCCTATGGTGTCCATTGGCTCGTTCCAGTTAGATCACCCATATCAGCTTTAGCAGATCATCTGAAAACCTCCCAAAGTTTTATTGTCCTAAAAACTCTTGTGGAACTGATCCAACAGGCTGCCAATAGCTCTGTATCATTGGGGTGCTAAGAGTTAAAGCTTGGCCCTAACTAATATGATACCTGCTTTTCAGCAGTGCCTGGTTGCACATCAGATGGATTGTAAAGCTTTATTGTTTTATAAGTCTCTGCTTGGTCTGTTAACAAGTCACATTAACAATCTGTTAATGGTTTTCAGTATTCCCAGAGCATCCACAATAGGTATCTACGACCTGGAAAGGGTCCTTAGAGGAGAGAAGAATAATGGTGATAATATTGTTGATCTGTTCCTCATGTGACATTTCTAATGTACTGGTAGGAAGATTTCTAAACGTGGTTTCTGCTCCCTGAGCAGTGACTGGCCTATAAACAAAGAGATGTTGAGAAAATGTAAAAGCACCTAGTGACAATATGGGGCAGAGAGATTCAATTCATTCCTGTCAGTGCTAAACTTCAAAGAAGAAAGGGATAAAGTTAAGGAAAATGTAAGGCTACCAGGAGCTATTTCCTAAAAGTAAACTCTTACCCATCTTTAATGTATGGGGAGGAAGTAAAAAAAGGCTCACTTCAGTCACTTAAATGTAAATGTAGAAAGTCAATGCAGAAACTTTGAGAAAAAAAATCCTATCATAACAGCTTGATGAGACTTTGTAAACACTGTCAAATTTAGAGCATTATGTAAGGAGCTGGTGTTAAATAATCATTAGGATATTAGCAAGCAACTGTGAAACATGACTTTTTTTTTTTTTTTTTTTTGCTAGTTTTACCACTGACCTTTGATCTGACATTGATCAAATAACCTCAGTTCTCCATTCATCTGTTTTCCACTCATCCTTTTTTCATTGAAAAATAACTTTTTGATACCAGTGATGGCTGCCTCTGATGCATTCAGACAGCGAAGTCAGACTTTCAAGCATGTCTGTGATGAAAAATGAAATAAGATTATAATTCTGGAATTTGGACATTTCAGGGAAACCACTGTCTGATCACTTGTTCCTATGGAAAAGGAATATGTTTTCCTTACCTTTCATAATGTTATGTAAACAGATATAATTGCTGTAATCTTTCATCACAGATAAAAGGGAGTATATCTAAAGAAAAAAAAAAGAATGCAAGTCACTAAAAGAAAATATTTTTTATGTACTTGAGACACTTTTATACTATTTGTAGTCTACTAATATTTTCACATAGAAGTACCCAGTTCTTCTGAATGGCTATGAATAAAAAAGAAACACACTATAAAATCTAGTTATCTTGAAGTGCAATTTGGACAATTCAGAAAACAAACGAAGAAACAAACAAAAAACTTCCAGTTTAGAAGGTTACGATTCTGCACCAGCCATAAAGTTCTCATTTATGTCTGTACACATTTAATTTACTATGCTAGGCAATATATCCCTTCTCCCCTCTCGTTGAGGGCCACCTGTGTTTCCCATGGAAAACAAAAAGAGGGAGGATCACAACAGACTTTAAGTAATTAAGTCAAACTTTTGCTCAGATTTAGGAATATTTCTAAGATGTTTTTAACATTCTTTGGCTCATGTAGAGTATTATTGATGAACTTGATGTTTGTTAATGAAGACAATTCAACTTTCAGTGAGCCTGCAGATGTCTTTTCACAGACTGACTTTGATCACCTGGTCAAGTCAGGTCCAAATTAATATAACAACTAGGGCCTAAAATAAACTAATCAAGCAAACAAACAAACAACAAAAAACACCACTTGAAACTGGTAATTTGTTTTTGAAACTAAGGCTTGTCTAAATCTAAATTAAACTATAAGCAGAATTTGGGATACAAAATCCCAGTTAGTAATCTTGAGACTCTAATTTCTAATATGAAGTTACTTGTTATTGTCTATATACTAATGGAAATGAGTTGCTTAGATATCATATCTAAATACCACTAGCATCCAAAAATTGTCTATCTCTCGTGAAAATCTCTTTTCTGTACTTTTCCTGAATCTCATGTTAAAGGACCAATTTGTTCTGCATAAATCATCAGACACTCCACTGCCTAATTGAAGATCATGGATCCAGATAAGAGTAAAAGACTGAAAAATAATTGGCTACTGCAATGTTCAGCTTTGAAGTTTCTAAATCCAATTTTGCATTCTCACTTAAGAACTGCACTCTACTGGTTTACCCACAGCAGGAATTTTTAAAGACTTACATATTTAATTGTTACTGATTTTAAGCGTGTTTGAAGAGGCTTAGTTTTTGTTAGTAAATACTTACTTGTCAGTCTTTTGAACTCATATGACTGAACATACCAGACTTAAAGCCGATGTATTCCCAGACGCAGAGCTTACATGGCTATATATTTATAGCTCTGATTACTCATCTGCTTGCAACTTGCAACTTAAAGTACAAAACCATGAAGAATCATTAAATAACAACGACAGTAGTGTAAAAGGCAAAACAAAGTATGAACAGAAAATTACGTTTTTTTATAACTATTCTGTTTTATACATGGTAATAGTTTATTCAGTAGATATGGAACTGTTAACATAAAGAAGATATTTTTGAAGAAAATTTCCCAAAATATTATTATTTTGATTCCTGAAACTGTACTGGGGATATCAGTTTGTAAAGTTTAGTATTGTTTTAGCTAACCCAGATTATATTTCACTAATTTTTTTATTTTTAGAGACATAAATGCTGATAAGTAGGAAATAAAACACCTGCTGAAGAAGCAAGTAGTCTTTTTTCTTTTAATGATGAGGTGTTAGCTCTGAATCTTCCTCTTTTCATCAAATATTTAAATGATGTTGTATATATTTATTCCACTGCCGTTAGGGAGAAAAAAAATAAAATAAATAAAAAATGAATTAATCTTGCTACATAAAAGAACAAAACAAAATATAATCTTTTACTTTGAATTTGTTCAGCGGTAGCTTATGAAATTACTGGGTTCTATGAAGATTTTAATCCATCACCCAAAGCTGAAGCTTCTCACTGAAAACACATTTTATCAAATTATATTTAAATTATTTAGCCATTTTTATAGATATAGGTGATCAAATATATAATGTGTTTTGATAGTCCCCCAAATGTGCCCAATGTATGCTGACTTTCACTAATTAAATTCAGACCACTCTTAGAGATGGAGAACAAAAATAAAAGAAGAGCCTGTTCTCTTTTTTATTTCTTCCCTCCCCTCCCCTCCCTTTTCCTCCCCTCCCCTCCCTTTTCCTCCCCTTCCTTCCTTCCTTCCTTCCTTCCTTCCTTCCTTCCTTCCTTCCTTCCTTCCTTCCTTCCTTCCTTCCTTCCTTCCTTCCTTCCTTCCTTCCTTCCTTCCTTCCTTCCTTCCTTCCTTCCTTCCTTCCTTCCTTCCTTCCTTCCTTCCTTCCTTCCTTCCTTCCTTCCTTCCTTCCTTCCTTCCTTCCTTCCTTCCTTCCTTCCTTCCTTCCTTCCCTTTCTCACACACACACATTTCTTGCTCTTCCTTTCTTCCTTTCTCTCTTTGTCTCTTTCTCTCTTTCTCTGAGTTCTTCCCTCTCTTCATCTTTTCCTTTTTTTCTTTTGCTCTTTCTCACTCTTTCTCTTTCTCTTTCTTTGGAAAAATAAAGGTCAGTTGTTAATTAGTGGTTTTCTGAAAGTATCCATTAATATTACATAAATTACTGCTTCAAAATCCAATTAGAAACCTGGGCCATACTGAAACTAAATAGATCATTTAATTTTCAGGGCACAATATGAGATGAGGTCTAGGGAAGAAATCAATACTGGTTCAGTAAGGAAATATCAAGAGAAGAGAGAGAGAGAGAGACAGACAGACAGGCACAGACAGACAGAGAGACAGAGAGACAGAGAGAGAGAGTATATGCGTACTCATTCAATGCAGTAGTGTTCTCAGGAAAACCTGGTTATATCCATGGATATGTATTTACATGTGAAGCAATTCTGACTATAAAAAACAGAAGAGCACCTCTCTCTTCACCTGCCTGCACTTCTTTACTCCATGACTTTTACACTTCCACTTCTGTCTTTCCCTTTTTTGATCACTCTGTTTCCCTTAACCCCTTGCTTGTATTCTTTTTCTGCTTTTTTTAACATCTTACTCAACTTGCAGAGGTGAATACAGGCAACTTTTGATTAAACAAGGACATGACTTCAAAATCAGAATTTTGAAATAGAAAACTGTGGGCAGGTAGATAAGTTTTCTAAGCATTTTGAGTGTTTGTATATATATTTTTTCATAGAATCATAAAATTGTAGAATCATAGACTTACAGAATCACAGAATCATAGAATCATAGAATGGCCTGGGTTGAAAAGGACCACAATGATCATTTAGTTTCAACCCCTCTGCCATGGGCAGGGTCACTAACCGCTAGATCAGGCTGCCCAGAGCCACATCCAGCCTGGCCCTGAATGCCTCCTGGGATGGGGCATCCACAACCTCCTCGGGCAACCTGTTCCAGTGTGTCACCACCCTCTGTGTGAAAAAACTTCCTCCTAATATCTAACCTAATCCTCCCTGGTCTCACTTCAAAACCATTCCCCCTTGTCCTATCCCTATCCATTATTTTTTTTTTCCTTGTTTATTGTTAAGTTGTAGTTATATAATTTGTCCACAAGCAACTAAATGAAGTACTTTGTGCACAGATCTGGTTACTATTTAGCTAAGATCTGTGATTCATTGGTCTTTAAATAGTGTCAATATTTTGTGTTTCCTGTGTATTTGAGAAAAGCTTAATTTGACCTGGGTGGCTTAATAGCTGTTAAGATTCATAGATCTTTTGAAGAGCCAGTGTGAGGGCTTGCTTTTAGGAATGAGTGCCCTTCTCTGTACCATACTGAACAGTATTTGATCAGTATGACATGCAAATGTTTTTAATTATTATTATTATTTTATTTTTATTTTTAACTTCTCCTGTGGGAGGATAAAAGGAGTGCAAGTAGTGCAAGTACTTCTACAAAGATCATTAGGTAAATGGACTAAAAGTAGCAACTGTTAGATTGAATCAGTAACTCCAGACCTTGAGGAAGTCAAGTTTCAAAGCAATTAAATTCAGTATATGGTATCATTTCCTCTTAAGCAGTAAAAAGAACCCAGAGAACAAATTGAGTCAGAACCCAGCTGCCTTAACAGACCAAGCAATTAGTGATCAATGAGTAGGGAGATAAGTAATGGAAGAGTAAAAACTAAGGAAAAAGATGTTGAAAAAATATGCTAATAGAAATATTAGTCATTTTTACTGATTAAGGATAAGATATGTAAGGGGTATTGCTGAAGACTCATCTGGTCAAAAGGAAAATGAGCTTACAATGTGCATGTGGATAACTAGTGATCCCAAACCCTAAAAAAAAAATAGTCTAAAAGAGCTATTTTAACATTGTGAATCATAATTGCTGTTGAAATAATAATAATAATAATAATAAAACCAAATAAAACTTTTAAGGCTAAAATATTAAAATTCATGGAAGCAAGCCATTTAGAAGGGACTCATTTTGCAAATGGATAGACACACTGACAGACTCCGTAAAAAATATTACTACTTGTACCTCGGTGATTCAGGGAAAAAGAAAAATAATAATAATAATAATTCAGTCAGATGAAGAAAGTAAATAGTGTAGGAAGATTTTAGAAATAAATTCCAGATTCGCTGAGCTGTGTAAGACGATGTTGATTGGGATACTACTTTTGCTGTTATTTTGCTGACTTGCCTTGTGATTTGATGTGAGTGGGAAGGAAAATCTCCGAAGGTCAAAAAACACAAGAAGCACATTGTAAAATGTAGTGAATTGTTGGAGAGGCTATCTGGATTATTCTTGAATAAATGTGCCAGTGCAAAAGAAAAAGGTGAAAAGCAAAGAATCCAGACATTAGGAGGAAGTTTTTCACACAGAGGGTGGTGACGCACTGGAACAGGTTGCCTGAGGAGGTTGTGAATGCCCCATCCCAGGAGGCATTCAGGGCCAGGCCGGAGGTGGCTCTGGGCAGCCTGGTTTAGTGGTTAGTGACCCTGCCCATGGCAGAGGGGTTGAAACTAAATGATCATTGTGGTCCTTTTCAACCCAGGCCGTTCTATGATTCTCATTGATTTCACACAAAATCAAAATAGAACAAATGCAACTAGCATTATTAATCGCATTGCTCTGTACTGTTACCTCATTCTACACAGGTGTTGAAAAAGAGGCACTGTTTCAGTGGACACATAATATTTGAAATTCTGATTAGAAATCACGAAAAATACTGGGAAAGGATTAAAACAGCTTGGCCACACAGTTTGTGGATTCTCTGTTATTAGAGTTATTCAGAATTTAACCAGGCAGGGCTCTCAGCAACATAGTTTAGTTGGATCTGGTTTGAGTGGGGTGGCGATGTGGGTCCAAAGACATTCAGAGATTCCTTCCAACTTCTAAGATTCTCAGTTCTCTGGTCAAGATAGTTTACAGTATGCTACAGTCTTGGATAAGGAACAATGAAGAACTGGGATTTTCCATTCATTAAAATAATTTAATGAAATCTCTTGTCAAGATTGTAGTTTTCAGCCAGTGTTTATAACCTACTCCAAAAGGACATCATAGACAAAAAGAGAATATTACCTTTTTTTTTTTTTTTTTTTACCCGAATTATCAACACTTCAGAATTAAATTCACTTGATTCATTGAGTAAGATGATAAAATACTGTAGACTTAAAGGGATCTCTAAAGTTCATCTAGTCCAAACTCCTGTTCTTAAATATAGATCAAAAGAGAAAGCAATAGTTGCTATCTCTGACTAAATAAATAAATAAATATTCATGCAAGGAAGAGAAATTATATCAATTACTTTTTAGATGGGAATAGTGGAAGAGCCAGTAATAGCCCAGAAGGCCAACATTTTGAACGGACATTTTCCTTCTGCCATGAAAAAAAATATTAAAATAATAATAATAATAATGATAATAATCATAAAAAATCACAACATAATAGGACAATATGGTTTCTTTTGCAAGAAAGGGCTAAGAAGTATGTCAAACCACTGCTGTTAAGTTAGATATATTTGCATTAGTGTATCTGATAGCTTACACCAAAGATTTTTAGATGAATTGTCTATTGCCATCTCTGATCTTTCAGTTTTCATGTCAATTTTCACTAAATTTGGGAACACAAGATAAGTCAGAGAGCTGAATGTAAAAGTGCTGATATTTTCAAAAGGGTAAACATGAAATGTGAATAACTATATATTTTGGAAAGATTTGCTCTTGCTTATTTTATGGAAAATCTAAACTAATGTGACATCTTCATTTGAAAGGAGCATATGTTAAGTTAATAAATTCAGCAGTGCTGGTACAGAGCTCTTAGATGTCTGTGAGGCATTTGATTTGGGGCTACACAATATTTGATTAACTAATTAAAAGAGTTAGAATCAATACAATAAATAGGTTTAAAAGAATGAACAGATGCCTTTTATTGTAAATAGTTTTGTTTGCAGTGAAATCCCATGCTATTTATAATGTTTATTATTAGTGACAGAGCTGAAGCATCGAGACTTCAACTCAAGAGCAGTTAGTTGCACAACCTTGAGTAGCACTGAGCAGCTCAGAGGGGAATCTTATCCGTGTGTATCATCAACGGATGGCAGGATATAAAGAAGACAGAGCCAGACTCTTCTCAGTAGTACCTAGTGAACAGGGGCTAGTTGGCACAAAGTAAAAAACAAACAAACAAACAACCACAACAACAAAACAGAACCATTTAAATATCAAACAAACAAACAAACATGTTAATCAAGTACTGAAACAGGTACCTCAGTTTCCCTGAGAAGGTTTGGATTCTCCACTACTGCAGATATTCAAAACCAAGCTGAGTAGTATCCTGAGAAAAATTTCTGTCTAACAAGGTTTAAAAGGGAGGTTGGCCAAGTTTACTTACAAAGATACTTTCAAACCTCAAAAGTATATAGCACTAAACTGATTAAAGATAAATGAAAAGAGGTTAGGCAATTTTGTCATTTAGAAAGCACAGGATAAGATCATGAAGAATAAGGGAGCCATATTAATATCCAGAAAATAATTCAGTCTTAAGCAAATATGCATCCCATCTTGGGAAGGTTGTTTATCCTAGATAAGCAGGACACTTTGACCCTAAAAGCAAAACTTTGATATTTCACAAGCTGTGAGGAGTTGTACTGTACCCTGCTTGGTCTGCACAACCCTGAATATTTTAGACAACTTACCAAGTTTGACATGATAATGTGAAACTTAGTCAGCAGCCGATTCACGCAATTTTTTTTTTTTTTTTTTTTTAAACCAAATTAGGGGCCAAAACTTCTTGGAATGTGAACTTTTGTCCAGATAGCACTTTCACGTGGTATCCCAGGGCCAACAATGACCACTTATAAAAACCCTAAATAATGCAGCACACACATACTAGATTATATATATATAGCAATTTTCAGAACAGTCAGGAACTTTGAGGAAAATGTACAAATATTCACATGTTGACTGTATATGATGAGTGTGTTGTAGCTCCTGTGTATACATGCTAAGATGAGAGATCCCCCATGCACCCAGCACTGCAATAAAGGTAATGTCAGCTTTCTAACCTGTCATCCAGGCTGGCAAGTTTTATTTCCAGATTTAAGTGACAATATCACACTAATGGCTTCCTCTTACAGATAGAGACTTTTTTTTCTGGATTATGTTGTGCCTCATTCCTTTGTTCTGAAGCCTTTCAGGATGGCATATGGCCCTATTTTTTTTTTTTTTTTTTTTTTTTCAGACATAGTCTATTTAATCTTTTCAGTAACAATTAAGTTTCTATCTTATCTGGTTCACAGATTATTATATCAGAACTATTAAACTGCTAGGTTGTTTTTCTTCCTCCTCAGTTTAGCTGTTTTTTTTGTTGTTGTTGTTGTTGTTGCTTAAAACAAACACTTGTCTCTGTGGTGCGGCACATACCAATATGGAACAGAATTACAATGTACTTCCAGCCAAAATCACTTTATTGTCTATTTCAGTAGTTTTCTTATGGTAGCAATTATTCTCTGTAAGCCTGCAAGCGAGCAGCAGAAATCTGAAATCATCAAAGAGTTTTTATCTGCAGCAATTTCAAAAATGGCAGGTAGCTGATAGTTTAAACTTTAGTTCTCTGCAGTAGAGCAGTGAGAACTGAATAATGCCATCTGCCTTCACCAGCTAGTTTTAAATGTTCAGGAATACAGGCAGGCCTGTATTGCCATTGTTCATATGTGCTAGTTAAATTAAGCTGACTTGGCACAACAGCCAGTGAGTTACCCATAACAAATATTGATGGATGAACCCAACACTTTGATGACCGTGATTTGGTTGGACGGGTACCAAGATCTTTATTCTCAGTTCTAACAACAGAACCTTTTGTATTGTTCTCATACATCTCAATTAAACCAGAGGACTATTAATTGTGACCATAATTAATAGTGCTCTTATTTAACATAACATTTTTAATATATACCCATAATAATAACAGACTTTCTGTCCAATGGTTTTAATGCGGTCCAAAAATATATCTTCTTTTAAATTCACAGAAAGAGGGTTTAGATTTTGTAATCCATAGCACCATGCTGACTTCGGAGTTGCAATATAAAATATCTTGATTTCCTACTATTATGTGTTTATCTGTGATGACTGACTCCCTTTCAGGAATGTGAGAAGAAAATCAAGTCATAGATCAACAAAAATGAAATCTAAAAAGAAAATCTGCTGGGTATTTCCACCCCTTCCAAGAGAGGAATCAGTGATATCTTTCTTGCTTTTTTTTTTTTTTTTTTTTTTTTTTTTTTGTCCATTTTGAAGCATCAGAATCAGTCCATGATAAAGAAGAGAGGAATCTATGCTGTGCATTGTCAAAAAATTCCTCTATGAGCAGCACTTGCTTGTGTGCCCAGCTTCATTCCAGACTCTAATCCCTCTTTTGTATGGGACCCATCAGCGGAAACAATGGAACTCTTTGTTGACTTCTCTCCTCATAATGAACCTACTGAAAATATCTAGCCCTATTTCATGACATTTCACAGAATTTGATTGCTTGAAACACTTCAGTTTCTCTCAGTAATGGTTAACAGAACAGAATCAACTGAATATAATGCTACTAAGTTAAGCCTTCAAGAGAAAACTAGAACATACAAGAGAAAGCTAACAGGCTGTACAGTCTACGAAAACTACAGAAGTTCATGTTTGTTTCTTTGTTTCATTTTTTTAAATAATTGAACAGTGCTTTCTAAATGACACTAGAATTTTTTGGAGTTTCTCTTTTCTGAATCGGGATACTGTCTTGCACTCTCACTGTTCTAACAATTTTCAAATACATTCTGAAGATTAGTTTTTATTTTGAATTTGGATTTTGTGAAGAATCCTTTGTTCAAATTTTACCCAAACTTAAATAATGTTGTATATTTCAAAATAGCTACTTAGTTTTTGAATTGTTGATCCAAATAATAATGGTAAAAAACAAACAAACAAACACAGAAACATTTTTTGGATCGAAACTTATTACTGTTTGTTACTACTTCAAAAATATGTTGTGTAGAAATTTCTGGTTTTGAGTGAATCATTTCTGGGAGGAAGGGAGCTAGGAAACTGCAAGTGTCTCCAGAATTGTGCGTCTCAGTTACAACGGTAAGACAACAAAAATAATCAAAAAATGATGTAACAAAATAAGGTGGAAGGGCTAACAGGACTTTTTTTGTTTGTTTGTTTTGTTTTTTTTTTTTAAATCAAAGCAAAAAAAAAAAAAAAGAAGAAAGAAAAGAGGTAATATAAAAGAGAAAAGAACAAAGTGAATTGCTCCTGTATTTTGCTAGAGTTTAAATAGAAGAAATAAAGCATCCTGGATATTTAGGTAAGTGGCTCAAGAGAAACTTTCTCATTCCTTAGAAATGTTTAGAAAAGCCTCACTTGTAGAGGAGATACATTAACAGAAAATAAGATCTTACATGATGAGCCAAAAGAAACGGAATGAAGAAAAGAAATGGAAACAAATTATTCAAACGATAAGAGTATGAAACTTTCCTCTCCGAAATACTGCACTCTTCTGTTTTGAAGTCTATGCATTTTGAAATGATTGTATGGAAATGAATAAAGTGCTCTGTTTGTTGTTGTTGTTGTTGTTTGTTTGTTTGTTTGTTTTTGTTTTTGTTTCTGTTTCTGTTTTTAATGAAAATGGGAAAATTCAAAGACAACTCATTTAAAACTGATTAAAAAATATAGAACTCATTTCTACCTGATACAACTTGGTGAAAACATTTTTATAGGGATGGTACAAATATCTACAGTTATATTAAAAAATATAACATATGAGTTACTTGAACTTAAGCAAAATACAAACTCCAGTTGATTTAAATTAGTAAAATATGTCTCCATAGGGAAAAACTTTACTATTTCCAAGAAAATATAAAAACTTACTTTCTTAAACCAAAGTTTACTTGAAAAGCAGAAATAAAATAGCAGCTACAGTTGTATTTCCCACTACTTTTATACCTAAATAGAGGGAAAGAGAAACAGACAAAGAAACCTAATAGCAAAATAGCCACAGAATTATTACTGGTAGTATTTTCTTGAAAATAAATAAATAAATAAATATGTTGAACCTTCATTTCTTCATTTTGTAAGAGCAAAAAAGATATTCAGTTTTCTCATGTGGCTTCCATTATTTTCAGTTTCAGGTGTTAGAGATATAGCTAAAAACACTACCTCCTGTCTAATGTTCTTTCAGGAGCAAATGACAGCAGAAAGTCAGGAGAAGACAGGCAGTAAACAAAGCACACACACCATAAACTTTCCTAAACTTTCTTAAATATCATAAAATCTTGAGTTCACTTCAGTGTTTAGAAAATGTTCTTAACTCTAATGCTCTTTCCCGCTGCTATCCCCACAGTCTAAATATAATGTGATTCCACAAACCCCTCCAAAAATATCTGAAACCTGTCTCACTTTATGACTCACCCAAAACTTCCATCATTACAATTCTGTTTCCTTTCTTTATGCAACACCTTTTATCATATGCTGGAGGGTGATAACTTAAAAGTTGGTGCCTAAGGGTTGAATTACTTAGACTCCCTTGAGCCACAGGTTCAAATTCCAGCAGAGTTGACTTGATTCTGCCTCCTTTCAAGGGAAAGAAATTGAATTGCGTGCAGGTCACTCTGCAAGAGTCTTTCAGAGAAAAGAAAAATTGCAACTAATATCCAGGGTGCTTTCTGGAAACATGAAAGCTTACTATCAGAAGGAAGTTTACAGCAACATCTTTCAGTAGCATTTCTTCCTCTTTCACTCAAGTGCTGTAGCTTCATCAGTGCAGTTCACTTCTCAATCAGACTCAACCACAGGTTTTGTAAATCTGGTGGTGTTCTACACTGCCAGATGACTCACTGCCCTGTATTCCAGACCATCTTCATTTATCAGAACTGGTAAAGTTCTGACAAAAAAAAAATAATAATAATAATAAAAAATTCTAATTTTTTTCTTCACAGTCACAAACGAGGAGACAATGTCAATATTATCCTTATTTACAATAAAATAAAAGTTTTTTGTTGTTGTTTCTTTCCTTCTTAAAAACAACAACAACAACAAAAGACAAACAAATCTTGAAACTGTGCAGCATATACACCTCAAGGGGTCAGCAGTAGAATGATAAACAGGAGCAACCTCAAACTATCATTTTTAAATGATGTGGTTTTCAGCGCTTTTTCATGGTTCATAAATGCTTTGGACTGGCAGCTCTTTGCAGTGATGACATAGAAGCAGTCAGCAGCAGAATGTAGTCCACATGCTGTAAAAGGTGTTGGCATCCCTAGGAAGAATGGCACCATGAACCAAGGCTGCTTTGGGAGCAAAGTGAGTTCTTAAATTTCCTAACATTTCCTATTTCTTGATACTCTTTCCAAATGATGGTAGGAATTTTCCACCCTGGCAGCCTATGTCAAGCAGATATTGTGTGGAAAATTCCGCAAGAAATGGTTGTATCCTTTCTCAAAACAAGCTTAGAGAAAAGGAAAAAAAAAAAAAAAAAAAAATTCTCATAGTGTATTTCTCTGAAAAGCACTATAACCTTTGCCTTGATTTCAAATTTTATAAATGACTTTTTCATCATTTGTGTGGAAATTTGCCTCTTTTTTCTTTATACATCAAAATACTTTTTAAGAAGTTCAACAAAAACACTCTGAGGCTTTCTAGCCCCACTGACTAGTAAATGACCTGCAGAAAACATACTTTATCCAAGTACAGAATTTCTGTTTTCAAGAGTGAAGTTGCTTCATTTCCTGAAATCACTAAGTATATTCCACTGTGGAGCACAATTTTTCCCTGGAGTGGTCAGTCACCAGAACTGAAACTGTGCTTGTATCTCCTGTGCTTCTATCTCCTGCCTCCTTGAATGCTGACAAAGAACAGTTGCCTAAGGCAAATTCAGAGGGGTGAAGCTCATGGATTGTAATAGAAAAGTAAACATAAGGAGTAATTGAGAAAACACAACATATGGTTACCGCAAATACCATATGCGACTGACAGGTAATATCTACCTCTCTGTTCAGAGGGTCACAGCTTCCTCTGCTGTTTTCATACATTCCAAACCCAAAATGGATATGTTTCCAAGAGTCCAAGTGAATCACCCTGCTAATGGCTGAGGATCACTTCTCTCTGCCACCCTCCCAAAGTTCCCATGTCTTCCTCCTGTTGTGTTAGGTTTAATACATAAAGACTGCACACATCTGTGAATATGTAATGCACAGGATTTGGTGATTTCATCAGCAATGCACTCTCAGAGCCATAAAGGAAAATTTAGGGACTATGGTCATATGAGATGATTTCTCTAGAAAAAATATATTATTGCATGGTATTGGTTAATAAATCTATAACTATTGCTAGATTCTGTGTTTGTCTATATTTGTTTGTGTTAGCTTTAACAACGTTTTAGATAAGCACAATGTCTTCAACCCATAGGCCAACATTTTAAAAAGTTGTTTCTGCTCTGCTGTGAGAACAGTGCTTGCATATGACTGTTTTTGGTACTTGTTCAAATATTTTAAAACCAACAGATGTCCCTTTTTGTGAGCATAGGAAATGGAGAAAATAAATAGGCTATTTAATATGATCTGATTCTATTTTAAAATACAATTAAATTAAGGGAAAACATCCAGAATAAACATTTAAAGGGTTTGGAAATAGTATTCAGAACTTTTTCTTTTTTTTTTTTTTTTTTTCCCCTACAGGTCATTCCGTGTTTGCTCTCCAGCCTAATCTAGGGAAAAGTTAAAGACAACTGATGGCATTTTCATGGTTCCCAATTCAGAGTTGCGTGGCTGTGGTCCAGTTGTGAGGTGTGCAGATTCCTGCACTGTGCTAGCTATTCAAATGCAGGGATACCAAAAACTAAAAACTAAAGAATGTTTCAGTTGTGAGAGATGGTATCTCCACAGGAAAATTCAGGTGATTTTGCAGGACAATAGGGAAAGGTCTTGCACTATGATTATTTCTGGTTGTGGGTAAAAAATTTCATGGTTGCTTTTCTCATCTGTTTATCATTTACCTTATCTCTTTGTGCCCATGAAAAGGAGGATAAAGCTTAAATAACATCCTCACTCCCAAAAAATGTGAGGATTGCACAGATGGAGAGAAAGCAGAGTGCAGGACATTTAGGTATATCTACAAGCTTAGAGCTTTAAGTGAGTAATTGCTGTTCTTATTGTATTTTCTCCTTCTATTTGATTATCTATTGCAATTACAAACTGTACATGTTACAAATAGTTTTTTTTATTATTATTATTATTATCATGTGTAGTAATTCACAGTATAGTAGCTGTGAGATGGAAGATAAGGACGAGATTGAAAAAAGTTGTAGATTAACCAACCTCTGCTAATAAATTCTTTTTTTTTTTTTTTAAGACTTCCTAGAGCTGTTTATGTTAACATAAATAGCACTTTACCTTCTGTGTTTTTTGTTTGTTTTTTGTTTGTTTGTTTTTAATACTAAGCTTTTTTTTGTACTTGTAGATAGTGTGGTTCCAAATAGCCACTATTAACAAGAAAAGGTCGAGTACTGGGAAGGCCATAAAGTCCTGTTTACATAGTTTTGCTGAAATATACTACAGTACCATCCAGTTGTTAGAGAGAGGAACAAGACAAAAGCTTTTTAAAAAAGAAAAAGAAAAAAAAAAAGAAAAAAGAAGAAAAAAAAAAAAAAAGGACACAACAGGATAATACTTTTTTCCAGTATCCTAATGAGAGCTGAGAATGCCAATGTTCCCTTGGCTAGCTCTTTTAGCCAGCAGCTATCGCAATATGCCTATAAGGGGAAATTAAAAAAGATAGAGCAGAGCCTGAAAGAGGGAAAGATACATAGAAAATATCTCATCATCATCCAATTTCAAGAAAAGAATTTAAATATAACTAGCTTGTAAGTGATTGGGGTTGTATAGCTTTTAACTGCAGCCACCTGTTTTCGAGTTCTTGGCTAGAGCTTGGCTAAAACAATACTCATCTAAAGCTGGATATCTTGTTCCTCTTCCTGGAAATGCTGCAAGTTTTCTGCATGACCTGGTAACATCCTTTATATTTCCTGAGAAAGATTTTCTCATCTCTGTCCAACTATACACTAGTCATTCTTTAATCAGAAGATTTGTAATAAAAAATTAGAAGAAAATCCTTTTTATTTATTTATTTATTTATTTTGACAGGACAGAAAATCTAGTGCATGAATCAAGGCATTAGAATCTGGAGATAATGGTCTTATTGTTGTTTTGCTTCAATAATAAGATCACTATTTCTGACCTTCTGGTCTGAAGATCACCCTGGATCACTGAAGCGATAGATTTGTTTTGTAGCAGTAAGATGAGCATACATGCACTAGCAAACTTATATATATTTAGAGAACACTTTGTACTCATTTATACTTCTGAAATTCAATGCATCTAACAGCGAAAAAGCATCCAAGAGGAGAAACCAAAAAAAAAAAAAAAAAAAGCCTTCCCCCCAGAATCAAGGCTATATCCTCAAAGAAGAGATGTCTATTAATTATAGACTTCTCCCTGCAGGGATCTGAATGCCAAGTATGCTGACAGAACCTTTTAGAGAACTCTGTTGCCTCCCTGGATCTCATGTGAAGGGCGTCACCGAGAAAATGCTTATTTTGGTATGTACAACAGATGATTCAATGGAAGGTACACCTCCCCTGTGAGAACAGGCTAAAAGAGCTGGGGGTGTTCAGTCAGGAGAAAAAAAATAAAAAAATAAAAAAAGGCTCTGGGGAGACCTGAGAGCAGCCTATCAGGTTGCTGTAAGGAAGGAGCTGTAATTGATGCAGCTGGTAAGAGAACCTACGAGAGGAGCTGCCCCGTTAGACCTGCTGTTCACAAACAGAGAATGTCTGGTGGGAGATGTAGAGGTTGGGGGCTGTCTTGGGCAGAGTGACCACAACATGGTAGAGTTCTCGATTCTTGGTGGAGGCAGGAGGGGGAACAGCAAAACTGCTACCTTGGACTTCCGGAGGGCAGACTTTGAATTGTTCAGGAGACTAGTAGGGAGAGTCCCCTGGGGTTCAGTCTTAGAAAGTAAAGGGGTACAAGATGGCTGGTTGCTCTTTAAGAAGGAAGTCTTAAAGGCGCAGGAGCAGGCTGTCCCCCTAAGCCGCAAAATGAGCTGGTGCGGAAGAAGACCGGCGTGGATGAATAGGGAACTATTCTTGAGGCTCCAGGAGAAAAAGAGAATCTACCTCCTCTGGAAGAAGGGATGGGCAACCCAGAAAGAATACAAAGAAGTTGTTAAGATGTGCAGGGAGAAAATCAGAAAGGCTAAAGCCCAGCTTGAACTCAAGCTGGCTGCTGGGGTAAAAGGGAACAAGAAACTCTTTTACAAGTATATCAACAGCAAGAGGAGGACCAGGGAGAATCTCCATTCTCTACTGGATGAGGCTGGCAATGTAACCACTGAGGATAAGGGAAAGGCAGATGTTCTGAATGCCTTCTTTACATCTGTCTTTAAAAGACAGACCGGTTATCCTCAGGTTTCTCTACTCCCTGACCTGGCAGCCTTGGCTGGGGAGCAGACTAAACCCCCCACGATTCAGGAGGAAATAGTCAGAGACCTGCTACTCCAACTGGACTGCCACAAGTCCATGGGACCGGATGAGATTCACCTGAGAGTGCTGAGGGAACTGGCGGAGGTGATAGCCGAGCCGCTTTCCATCATCTATCAGTGCTCCTTGTTGACGGGTGAGGTCCCAGAAGACTGGAGGCTTGCCAATGTGACTCCCATCTACAAGAAGGGCTGCAGGGAGGATCCGGGGAACTACAGGCCTGTTAGCCTGACCTCGGTGCCGGGGAAGATTATGGAGCAGATTGTCTTGAGGGAGATCACGCGGCACGTGCAGGTCAACCGGGGGATCAGGCCTAGCCAGCATGGTTTCACGAAGGGCAGGTCCTGCTTGACTAACCTGATCTCCTTCTATGATCCAGTGACCCATCTGGTGGACGAGGGAAGGGCTGTTGATGTGGTCTACCTAGACTTCAGCAAAGCCTTTGATACTGTCTTCCATAGTATTCTCCTCCAGAAGCTGGCAGATCGTGGCTTGGACAGATACATTCTTCGTTGGGTAAGGAACTGGCTGGAGGGCCGGGCCCAGAGAGTGGTAGTGAACGGAGTTAAATCCAGCTGGCGACCGGTCACGAGTGGTGTTCCCCAGGGGTCGGTGCTGGGGCCTGTCCTCTTTAATATCTTTATTGATGACCTGGATGAGGGTATTGAGTGCACCCTCAATAAGTTTGCAGATGACACCAAGCTAGCTGGAAGTGTTGATCTGCCTGAGGGTAACGAGGCCTTACAGAAGGATCTGGATAGGTTGGATAGCTGGGCTGAAGCCAATGGGATGGAATTCAACAAGACCAAATGCCGGGTCCTGCACTTTGGCCGCAATAACCCCAGGCAACGCTACAGGCTTGGGGCAGAGTGGCTGGAAGACTGTGTAGAGGAAATGGACCTGGGGGTGTTGATTGATGCTAGACTGAACATGAGCCAGCAGTGTGCCCAGGTGGCCAAGAAGGCCAATGGCATCCTGGCTTGTATCAGAAATAGTGTGGCCAGCAGGAACAGGGAAGTAATTATTCCCCTGTACTCAGCACTGGTGAGGCCGCACCTCGAGTACTGTGTCCAGTTTTGGGCCCCTCACTGTAAGAAAGACATCGAGGCCCTGGAGCGTGTCCAGAGGAGGGCAACAAAGCTGGTGAGGGGTCTGGAGCACAGACCTTATGAAGAGCGGCTGAAGGAGCTGGGGTTGTTCAGTCTAGAGAAGAGGAGGCTGAGGGGAGACCTTATTGCTCTCTATAACTACCTGAAGGGAGGTTGTGGTGAGCTGGGGGTCAGCCTCTTCTCCCGGGTGACTAGTGATAGAATGAGAGGGAATGGCTTCAAGCTGTTCCAGGGGTGATTCAGGCTGGACGTTAGGAAATACTACTTCTCTGAAAGGGTGGTCAGGCGCTGGAATGGGCTGCCCAGAGAGGTAGTGGAGTCACCAAGCCTGGAGGTGTTCAAGGAACATTTGGATGGTGTGTTGAGGGACATGGTTTAGAGAGAACCACTGGTGATGGGTGAATGGTTGGACTGGATGATCCTGTGGGTCTTTTCCAACCTTAGCGATTCTATGATTCTATGATTCTAAGAAAGAAGTGGACAGACTCTTCAGCAGGGTCTGTTGTGACAGGACAAGAAGAAATGGTCTCAAACTAAATGAGGGAAGATTTAGATTGGATATAAGAAAAAAGCTTTTTGTAATCAGTGGTGAGGAACTGGAACAAGTTGTGCAGAAGACTGGCGGATGTCCCATCCTCAGTGGCAGCAGGTGCTGAGCAATCTGATCTAGATGTAGACGCTCATTTTCACTGCAAAGGAATTGGATGAGATGATCTTTAAAGACTCCTTCCAACTCAAATGTTTCTATGATGCTGTGAGGATTCTATGATAATTTTAACAAAATCCACAGTATGATGTTAATGATTTGAAACACAGTATGTTACAGTTTCTGAAGGATCAGAGTTGGATTTTGAGAAAAACACATACTTACTGTTCAAGTCACAGTCATCACCTGTTTTGGTTTGTGACTCTAGAAAGGTACTAGTAAGACAGACTGCTTTGAATATATTTTTAAATGCTTTGAAAGAATCATTTATTCAGTTTGCTGCACATACGTTGTTCTGATAACTCCTGTGATTGTCTAATATAACCCATGAAGCAAGCTTGTGATCCAGCATTGTGCAGGCTACAAAAGATTTTGTCCTTTGGTCTTGTTTTGTGCTTCAGTCCTCTTCCTAACTCTTGAAATTTGTTGGCTGAAGTAGTTAGTTGTCTGAGCATGCACAGTGCTAGATCATGACAGAATGAAAACAGTGTTATTTGTAGATGTTTGCTTGAGCTACAAAGCATGAGAATTAATGAGCCTTTCAAAATGAGTATCTGCAGAGAACAGCAAATGTGGAAGTTCAGTACCCAGCTTCTCCTTGAGTCAAGCACCTACATTTACATTGAAGAACCTTCATTTATTCAAATAAACTTTGAAAATGTTTGCTTAAGTGATTTTTTCTATATTGATTTGAGAAGTTAATGTCAGAGAAGGAAGATAATACTTTGCTTTATCTACCAAAGTACAGTTCCTCTTTCCTGCCTCAGGTTGTTACTAGAAAGACAAAAGTATTAGGCATATTTATATTTTTGTAACATCATTTTCATAATTGTTGGATATAAATAACTGCATTGCTTATAGAATTCTAGAAAGAATCCAAAACCTGAGATCTATCACACACAAGGTAGTCTTATCAATATCATCTTTCTCATGTTAAAACTTGAAATACTTTTCTTTGAAATGTTTCCAATTATTTGTAAAATGTTTATGCTTTATTATATGTAAAAGTGTCTAAAATTTAAAATAACATCTTTAAATAGAAAATTTGCAAGAATTTACACATTTTCCTTGTTGAGGCAAAAATAATAGCTAACTGTATACTCAAATTCAAAATGAAATCATCAGGATTCCAAAACAACAGAAGAAAAAAATAAAGAATGTCATAAAATTCTGAAATTATATATGCTAAGAAAGGGGTTAATACATTAAAATAATTTAAAATGGTTTTAAAAATATATGTTAAAGTATATTAGAACGTATGTCAGAAGATTTTTTATTATTTTTATTTTTATATATATAATATATATAACATAATATAATATAATAATTATATTATTATAATATATAATATATATTATAATATGTTATAATATATTATATAATTATATATATCTAAATAATTATAAAATATATAATATAATTATTATATTATATTATATTATATTATATTATATTATATTATATTTATATTTCAGTTGAGAATTTTTCTCCACAGATTCATAGTATCATAGAATAGCTTAGCTTGGAAGGGACGTTAAAGATCATGTAGTTCCAACTCCATGGTGGAGACAGGGTTGCCATCTACTAGAGTGGGCTTCCCAGAGCCCCATCCAACGATCATCTTGAACATCTCCAGAGACAGGGCATACCCCAATTCTTAGAACAATATTTTCCAGTGCCTCTGTACCCTCTGAGTAATTTTTTTTTCTCCTAATATCTATTCTCTATCTAATATCTATAGATATGTAATATCTAATATCTATCACCTCCTTTTGCCCTATCTCCATTAGAGAGTATAAAAAGTCAGTCTCCCTCTTGCTTATAAGCTCCCCTCAAGTACTAGGCCACAATTTAGTCACTCCATATTTTTCTCTTCTCCAGACTGAACAAGCCCCGACCTCAATGATTTTTTCCACAGGGGAGGCGCTCCAGCACTCTGATTGTATTCACGGCCTTCCTCTTGACTCTCTCCAACAGCTCCGTGTCTTTCTTGTGCTAGGGACCTCAGGCCTGGACACAGTACCTGCGATGAGTCTTCACAAGGGCAGAGTAAAGGGGGCAATCTTATCCCTTGCCATGCTGGCCACTGCTCTTCTGATGCAGCCCAGGGTACAGTTGGACCTCAAGGCTGCGAACAAACATTGATTTTTGTCCAGATTTTCATTCAAGAGGGTCCCCCATCCTCTGCAGAGCTGCTCACAATCTACTCATCTTCCAGTCTGTTTTCTTCTCTGGGATTGCCCTGATCCAAGTGCAACAGCTTGCTCTTGACACTGTGAAATCTCATTACATTCTTGTGTGTCCGCTTCTTGAGCCTGTCCAGGTCCCACTGGATAGCATCCCTTCCTTCTGTTGTTTCAGCTGCAGCTCTCAACTTGATGTCATCACCCAATCTCACTGTCAAGTTGTTGATAAAGATGTTAAAGTGCATTGGTCTGAAGATGGACTGGTGGGGGACAAAGTTTGCCTCAGTCCTACACCAGAACATAGACCTGTTAACCAAAACACTCTGGCTGCAACCATTCAATCAATTCTTTGCACAACCTTCAAATCCATATCTCTCCAATTTAGAGGTAAAGATGTGCTGTGAGACCATGCCAAAGGTTGTGCACAAGTCTGGGTAGATTACATCAATTGCCATTACTTTGCCCATTGATGCTGTTACGATGGTGGCAGCAGATTGATCAAATATTGATCTACTCTTGGTGAAGCCATGCTGGCAGTGTCTGATCACCTCCTCATCCCTCATGAGCCTTATCAGTGTCCAGGAGGATCTATACCATGATTTTCACAAGCAGAGACATGAGTCTCACCAGCTTCCTGTTCCCCACGTCTTCCTTTCCACATCTCTTAAAAATGAGAGCAATCTTTTCCTTTTTCCTGTCTCCAGGGACTTACTCTGACAGCCATGACTTTTCTAACATAATGGAGAGTGACTTGACAATCATATCAGCCACTTCTTTCAGAACCCTGGTGCTGTCTGGCCCTATACACTTATACACAGTCTAAACACAGACTCCTGAAGCAGTCTCAGACTTGCTGTACTCTTAAAGTGGGAGATGTTTTTTTCTCCTCTGAGCCTGCCTTGGGGTTCAGGGATGTGGGAAGCATGGGAAACGTGAGACCAATAACTCATTGAGTGCTTCAGCTATCTCCATGTCTGTTGAAGACAGTATTCCTTTCTCATTTATCAGAGAGTTACACTCTCTTTGGCCTGTCTCTTCTGACCAATGTACCTGTAGAATCTCTTCTTGTTAACTTTAATTTTCACATTCCTCACAAAGTTTAGTTCCATCTGTGCCTTGGTCCTGGTCCCATCTCTGGATGTCTGGATGACAACATCTCTGTATTCTTCCCAGGCCACATGCCATATGTCCCATTTTCCACTGCCTGTAACATGTCCCAGCAGACATTTGCTCAGCTATCAGCTATCAGCTATTCCAATTTCCTGCCTCCTCCACTTTTTTTTTTTCTTTTTTTTTTCTCCTATACTAGGGGACAGAAAGTTCTTGCCCTCTCAGACAGGTGTCCTTATAAAGCTGCCCTCTCTGTTCTGTCCTACATCTAACTCAGGCCTTTGGTCCAGCACCACATAAATGTGGTTGTCTCTTTCTGGTTCTTAATCATTATCCACACTCTTTTCTCTTTCTATACGTAGAGCTTTGTATTTATTGGTTTGGGAGGCATTCTTATATTCTGTAGAAAATGCACTTTTAAATGTACTTAATATTATATATATACACACAAACTATGGAAGATAGATATGCCAGAATATATTAATAGCTTAATTTCTCTGGTCCAATTTTATTTGCCATTTGGGCTATACTTTTCTCGGGTATGTGCATTGTCTATTCTAAGAAAGGACATTTATTACCATGACTGGCATGATGCACAACAAATCTCTCCAACAGATATTTTACTGAATTTGAAAATTATATTTGGAATGTCCATAGCTCCCACAGGCACATAAGGCATGATATTCTTGGCAAAGGAGTGACAAGGTGGCAACATCTTTGACAAACCAACCAATAATCAAGTTGGTCACTGATTTTGTATACTTCCACTTTCCAAATGGCCAGTAAAAGGTTGGATAAATTGAAAAAAACAATAACAACAATAAAAACCATGAAGAATGTTCTGTACAGTTTTTAAATTATTTTGGGCCAAAAATCTCAACAAATCTGAGATTTGGTATAAACCAGGGAGGTGAGTACTCAGAATTTGGTGCTATGTGATGCTAAAAGATGACTGTGTATATATTCAAAATTTGTGAGTACTTATGTTTTCAACTAAATGAAAAGTATTCTATAAAATATAGTCTTTACCAAGAGTGAATGGAAAATGTATTCATTTTCAGTATGGTGCGGTGAAGTTTAAATGTCAGCTTTATTTTGATAGTTCTAAGCAAGCAGTGATTTTCAAGCTTTTACACGTAGACTGCTCTAAAAGGAATGATTCCAAGTTATCTCCATGGAAACTACAACTGATAGAAAGAGCACAATAATACTAATTGATATAGCAAATTCTCATCTACAAAGCAATATATTTAAACATAGTCACCTCCATTAGCTATTTGTTTTCACCAGTGATGAAAAAAAGCCTGCATGTCATAATTGTGCCAGTAGATGTGACCAACTGTCTCTGTCACCACTACTGAAATGTTCTACCCACTGCATCATTGCACTGACATTCACTGTTTGATCTCCATAAATGTTCAACAAGCATCCGTGTATGTCAATGGGTGCCATTTTTTCTGCATGGAGAAATTCAGTGACATGCCTTTGCTTCATAGGCACTTCCATGTCAGACATCATTTTGTAAGACTGCCCTTCTGCTGTCAACTCTTGCACGGCAACAAAATTTAATTGAATACTTTCAAGAAGGTTAAGCCTCTACTGCCATACCACCAACATCCAACTCTGATGCTGTGGGCTAACATAATAAAATAGGAAGCATTAATTTTGGAGCAGACCTTATACATGTATCCATCACTAGAAAGGGTTTATTCAAGAAATGGTAAAGATGATGGATTTTCAGAATTATCTAGATGAGTTCATAACGTAATGCAAATGTGAAATCATCTTAGCTAACACAACAGGTTGAACTGAAGATTCTACATAAAAAGACAAACATCACTGCAGTTCAAAACACTAACAGTTCTTATAGAGCAGAGATGGACTTATATTAGTTACCTACAAGTTGCTGAGTACTCAAAATACATTTTAGTTAGAGCACTAGAAACATTTTGTTGATAGTCACTAGGTAGGTAAATAATATACAAGTACCTCTCTTTTTATTTGGTTCGGTTTATTATGTTGCTGTTTTATTTTGTTGTTGTTGGCATCATGGTTTTTTTTTTTTTTTTTTTTTTTGGTAGAAAATTATAAGATTTTTGTATCATTTTCTAAGGATGAACACAGTTGTGATGGTGATGTGAGTGGTGGTAGCTACTCATTTTGCTGTAATGAGAAATGTGTTCCTCTTCTCGTATTACTGGCAAAGTCAGAAAGAGGAAAATTCTTTTCTTATCTCCGTTCACTCTCATGAGTGTGCCTTAATTTGTTAGAGATAAAACATTATGGTGTAATTCATTGTTTTTGACTGTCGTTGCTTATAATTATTAGTTCAGAAGAGGATTCTCCAGAAGTATTTAGTAATTTATATATGCATATTTTTTTCTTTGATAGAAAGCAGAATTCCAAGTATCACTGGGCCACTAGACATAATTAAAGAAATCTGAGTCAGAGTAAGATATCCATCTCAGAATTCCAATCTATTGTTGTTGTTGTTGTTGTTATAATAATGTTGAGCACAGAAGGTGCATTAATCTTTATTTAGTCTTTTACTTCTTCCTACTTTTAGCAGTCAATACACAGAGATGTATTGTCATCTTCTCAAAGCAGAACAACAATTTGTTCTGTATCATGCTATATTATACTACTTTTCAGAGGCATTCCTACCTTGACTGAAGTAGCAATGCACAGATGACAAAAGTTTCCGTCATTATGTGCTCTGTAGAAATTGTTATATTGTCCTTACATTAAGGTAGAATGTTTATTCTATAAATATAATGTAAGATGATAAACTCCTCTCTTCACCTCTAAGATTGCACCTCTCTGCATCCTATACTTGCAAGAAAAATTACAGACATCTGAACAATTGGCATTTTTCCATGTCTTAAAACACTTCCTGGCAGAGCTACACCTCATCTCCCTTACCGAGACTGGACTGCTGTAATAATATAAATAACCTCATACAGAGATGAGAATATAGCAAGTTTCACCACACACTACAAGATGATATGAGCTCATTCTGATCTCACTGGCTACAGTTCAAGAGAAGAGTATGTTTATTCAGGACAAAGGAATTTCCCTCCTATAAAATAAAAATTGACAGCATAAGTTCTGACCTACACTAGGACCTCAGTTTCTATTATGTAGAATAGTCCAGTACCTGTGCACAGTGTTCTCAAAGGAAAACACCAGATGGAAACCTTTAAAAATAAAAAAAGTGAATATCAATATTGATCCTATTGGTTGTTTCCTACAAATAAAACTTTGCTAGAGCATGAGATGATTAAAAAATAAAACAATAATAAAAAATAAGCAACAACAACAACAAACAACAAAACAAAAAACCTCCTTTAGTGCATTTAAATTGAATATTTTATTCTGGCTATCTTGAATCAAGGCTGGCAGGGAATATGCTCTACAGACTGTGGCAGATGGCATCTGTTTTGTTTGCTTGCTCTGGTTTGTTGTGTGCTTCTGAATGTTACACTATGTTCTCCTCTGTTCTGCTAAAAGGCTAACTAGCAGAGGGAAAAGTGTTGCTTTTTCATTTTCTGATGGCTCCACTGAAATTCCCGAATGGACGAAATATTGGGCTTTCCCTGATAGCAATGAATTATGATCTACTGCAGTGTTCTTTGAAGTGCTGATTAGGAAAAGCAGGGAGTGAACAGCAAATCTATCAGAGACTTTGAAGAACAAATAGAAAGAAAGAACGTTCCTAGGAATGGAAGAAAACATATAAACACATTTCAGAGTGAGGAACAAGAAATATGAACAGGAGACATACGAGGTTTGTTGCAGTACACAGTTTCTACAGTATAGGAAATAATAAAAGTAGCTAAGTGGGGAGTACAACTGAAGAAAAGAATATGAACTTTTAAGAGGGGTACTTCAGAAGGATTAAAAACACACATTGTTTATCTAGACAACATTTCATCCCTAGAAGTTAATGACACTGACATTATGGAGACCCAAAAAGTTCATTTGAAGAAGAAGATGAATTCAGGGATAATGGCCTCTACCTATAGGTGGATCGATGAATCTTAGTTTGAACATAATGGCAATGGAGTCTACTGAAATTCACATTTTGTTTTTCTTACTCAAAAACTAATTGTAGAACAGAGAAAAATAAAGCCCTCTTAACTAGGGAGTTTTACAACAGTTTTTGGAGTATTCAGTGACTCACTGCTGTTGCCCTCTGGAAACAAGATAGGCTCCATTAGCAGATGACACGGTTTATATTCACTGTGATTTATTTTTTAAAAGGGATCCATTGCCATAGGTACTGATGATTTAGATAACAAGTAATACTGAATGAGGAAGCAAGAGAGAAAAACAAAAGAAAACAAAACAAAAAATAACTTTTTTGTTCTATTTTGTTTTGTCTCCTTTGTCAATTTGAGCTCTCTTACACTCTTCTGATTAGATCTTAAGTAGTGGTATTTAGACCTTCCACAGTGCATGACCAAAACAGAATGTATTCCTGAGAGCCAAGCAGGCTTGGCAAAAGCTGTCCAGTGTGGTTAAGAGAAAGCTAGTGCTATGGTTAACTTATCTTTAATGCAAACATCCCCCACATTTTTCTTAGAAATTGAGTGCTTTTCTCTCCTATGCAAATGAATAGTTTTTCATATAGCTCTCTGATTGAGGAATGCATTGATAGAATAATGCCTGACTAAGAATACTCCAAGGATGATTATTTCTTCTGTTTGAAGAGTAACCTTTGAAGAGTAAGGAAAATTTGTGTAAGAAGCAGCATCCTTAAAGTCTGGAAGAAATGACCAAAGGGAAAGCAAACTCCAAGCACTGATAAGATACCTAGTAGGGAAAGGGACAGAGGAAGGATCCAGCTAAGTCTGGGGCCTCTGAAGGGGTGATGACAATTTCTACTGAGATCTTCATAACGGCAACCACTGTTATGTGTTTTTAAGCCCATTTTTGAAGCTGAAAGGAAGCCCTTCTTCCTTCTGTGTGGGTAAGAAATAGGTTGGCCATTTATCTCCCAATACAGAAAATTTTGTAGTCAATCAGCTAGTCTTACTCTACATTCTGCCATCTGCATTTGTTTTAGGATGGACTAACACGTTATCTCTGGTGGAAAACACATGATGAAAAAGATTCTTCATGCCAGACACATATAGTTTTCAAGTGACAGGTAAACATCTCCTCTGTTATGATGATTTCTCTGAGACTGAAACTAAGAGAAAAACTACAATTTCTGAGAAAAGTATTTTGTGATAAAGGTCTTTTATACAGGTATGTTTGGTTTTCTTGCTAAGTACTGATAATCTAGCTGCCTCTTATCTAGAGATGACAAACTGACAGAAAAGGAGATGGGATTTTCTAAATAGCTTGTAGAGCATTGTAGTAAAGTTTTACACCTTACTTCACTATCTTTGTGCACTGCTGTCATCTTTTCATAGAGAAATCTTCCCATATAATTTCTATATTCCTATATTTGATGAAAGGAAGGATTGTCTTGTTTTTAATTCACTGACCCAGATATTTGTGGAAGATCTATACTGGTTGATTGTCTCTTCTGAGAACTGTTGATATTTCATTAGACAATTTACATGAGCACTGTTTGTCATAATTTTCCATAAGTAAAAATGTGATACTCTTTTCTTGTTGCATGGAGAATTGTGATTATATAATCAGCAGCTGTTGTATGATGCTCATGTATAATACTCTGGTGGCATGGAGTTAAGGTATCTTATTAAGCTCTTAGAGATCATGTGTGAACACATATAAGGAATATTTAGCTCTTACAACAGAAGGGTTAGATCCAATCAATGATCAAGAGGTGAGAGTTTTCATACCCTAAGAGACACATGGTTTTCTAGTTTATCTGTTTTTAACAGATACTTAAAAGTTAGTTTCTGTGCTCCTCCAAATAGTTTACTCATTTTACATATAGCAACAGCCAATCCTTTTATTTATTATGATTTTTCCTTTCTGTCCTTACTAAATGATACTACTTTTGTTCTTTAGCCAGAAGCCTAATTTTTCTCCCCTCACTACTGCCTTTTAATTACTGCAAGCTTGATTGACAGAAAAACAGGACAGAAGGATTTTTTCTTTTTTTTTTTTTTTTTTGTCCCAAGAAAATTAAGCTTATTCTATTTCATCCTTAGTGACATAATGTAGCTAGCTATTAACAAGCTTTGTGTGTGTAAGCACAATAGCAAGAGAGACAAGGAGTCAGAGAAGGAGAGCTTCAGCATCTGATGATAAAATGTAGAGCCTGTGAGAAAAAAAAGAAAAAAAGACAAGAAAACAGGTATTACATGAAAAGGGAAAATTAATTGGTCTAGAAAACTAAATTCAATGTTCGCTGTGGACTGTCTTAATGTTTTAATAACTGCCAAATTTGTACACAGGCTCTAAGAATTTCATCCCCAGCTCTTACAGAGAAAAGATAAGGAAGCAAATATACTGTGGCCACTGAATGCCCTAGTACTGTGTTTTATTATGTTTACTTTATAATCCCATCATCCCCATGCCACCAGCATGCTTGAGGGGTAGTGGAGGCAGCAGTCAGCACTCCCTGTTGGCTCCCTGTCTTTCACTGCTACCCTAAGGTACTTAAGAATGACAGTATAAAGAATTTCTGTGCAGATGAGCCTGTAGATTTGGGGAATTGGCTGCTTATAGACAGGGATTCTGTTGGTAGACTTAATTCCTTTAGCAAGGGTGAAGAACCATCTGTGGGGATTCTTGTCATGTATAAGGAAGTTAGTCATGCTCTCTGCGGAGTTGAGTTTCTTGAATTTTAATGAAACCCATGTCAATCTGTCTCTTCTATACCCCAGTGCTGAAATCAGTGGTCAGCTAGTCAACAATCACAACAGTAAATCACAGCAGATAAGCCACACAGGACAGCATGGAGAATTTAAAGACTTTTCCTTTCTGCTCTTCTTTCACACTTTTTTCTTTTTCTTTCTTTTTCTTTTTCTCTTTTACTTTTTCTTTTTCTTCTTTTTCCTTTTTTTCTTTCTCATATATATTTTTCTTTTCCTACATTTTCCTTTCTCTTTTTTCTTTTTTTTTCCCTTCCCTTCCCTTCCCTTCCCTTCCCTTCCCTTCCCTTCCCTTCCCTTCCCTTCCCTTCCCTTCCCTTCCCTTCCCTTCCCTTCCCTTCCCTTCCCTTCCCTTCCCTTCCCTTCCCTTCCCTTCCCTTCCCTTCCCTTCCCTTCCCTTCCCTTCCCTTCCCTTCCCTTCCCTTCCCTTCCCTTCCCTTCCCTTCCCTTCCCTTCCCTTCCCTTCCCTTCCCTTCCCTTCCCTTCCCTTCCCTTCCCTTCCCTTCCCTTCCCTTCCCTTCCCTTCCCTTCCCTTCCCTTCCCTTCCCTTCCCTTCCCTTCCCTCCATTTTTCTCCCTTCTGCAGCAGGTAGCTCTTTCTCTTGCATTGCCTCTCCTCTCCTCTCCTCTCCTCTCCTCTCCTCTCCTCTCCTCTCCTCTCCTCTCCTCTCCTCTCCTCTCCTCTCCTCTCCTCTCCTCTCCTCTCCTCTCCTCTCCTCTCCTCTCCTCTCCTCTCCTCTCCTCTCCTCTCCTCTCCTCTCCTCTCCTCTCCTCTCCTCTCCTCTCCTCTCCTCTCCTCTCCTCTCCTCTCCTCTCCTCTCCTCTCCTCTCCTCTCCTCTCCTCTCCGGTACATCTGATACATCTGATTTCATTAGAAGGCTGCAATTAAAAAGTTCCTTTGATACACTTTTGCCATATTTTGGAAATTTCTGAAGCTAGTCTGATTTTTTTTTTCCAAGTATTGGATATGGAATTAATGCCTATGTTAACCTTGAAACAAGATTATGTTAACAGTAATTTAACTTCTTGTACTAGTGAACTATCTAAAGTAAGTTAAGAAAATCATCCCTAATTAGAAATATAAACAAATTAATCCAATTAATACAAACCTATAAAACAATAGTATATCCAAAATAAAACATTTCAAAACTGAGTTACCTTTCCATTCTCTTCCCTTCCCTCCCTCCGCTTCCCTCCACTTCTCTTCTTTCCCCCTTCCCCTTCCTCTTCCCCATTCCCTTCCCTCTCTATTTTATTTCTTTGCATTTTTTTTCCTTCTATTTTCCTCCACGCATTCTTTCTTCCTCAAAAAACTCAAAAATTGTAAAGAGTCACTTGTACTTTCTTGTCTATGGGGATAGATATTTTGCAGATTGAGGAGACAGAAATGGAAAAATTTAGAGAGATTTTATCTTTCCCTCTCTAGTTATACTTTATTTGTTCCTTTCCATGTCTCTGCATGCTTTTAATTTATTTCCAGTAGCTGAAATATAGAGACTGTTTTTTACTGTTTAATTTTAAAAAATTACATGTACATATATATAATTGTATATGTAAATGATAGATGATAATGAATCTATAAGCAAAGCTTATGATAGGAAAAGAGATCATTGTAAACCACAGTATCATGGAGCAATCTACTCTCAAGTCCTAATGACTATTTACATGAAACTGTTACAAGAAGAAAATATTTAAATATGCTGCTTTATTAAAATTTGTTCTTCCACTCTCATGAAGTTTTCATACGCCAACAGTAAATACAACACAATGACATGTTCCTTTCACATTTTTTTCATTTTATTTTTCCTTTATCTTTTCATGTTGCTAGTGATGGTGATGTTGTTTTTGTTTGTCTGTTTGTTTTGTTTTTGTTTTGTTTTTTGTTTTTTGTTTTTCCTTCCATTTCTCATTCACTTGAAAGAATAAAAGTATATTTTAGAGTTGAGCGGAGCCTCTGCTAATATTCTTGTTTTGTTTGTTTGTTTGTTTTTTGTAATTGAAAATACAGATTTACATTTGGGTACCTGTTTGGTACTAAATGGAGGGAATATGCTCAAAACAAAAGCATAAAGGATCATTCTTGAATTGTAGAAACCAATCTTTCCTGGTTTTGGCACCATGACACATAATATCTTTTATATTGAGTTTCATTTTAGAAGTCAATAAAAAACATTTAAGGACAAAAAAATCTCAAATTGTTGAGAGCTCTGTTTTAGTTCTGATCTTAAAATTTTATTTATTTATTATAGTCATTTGATTCTCTGCAAAAGTTGGACTCCTACCTATGTGAGCTTTTTATTTCCTCTCAGATGTCTACTCATTGTATTTACTGACAGTATATCTAGTCTCAGACTTGGTTTCATTAGGCTAAACAGCCCATTATCATGTATGGGTTAATTCATATAGCTAGAGTGCCTATATACTTCAATTTTGTCTCAGTTCATCTAGGTGAGGAATTGCTTTAGTACACTGCCTTACTACTGTAAAAACAGTACAAAAATGACATATCAGTCATCCGACTTAATCTTTTTCAATCAGGAATGACTACGTAGTAGACAATCAAGTGAATAGAGCCCATAGGTATTTTAATCTGATATTACTATACATGCTAGGCTACAGAATACCTGCTGAATGCAAGATTCATGCAAGAAGAGTGAAAAATACTGCAAGAGGCGATCAAGACTAATCACTTGCATCTCAACTAATGGATTGTTTGTTAAATGATCACCCTTGACATAAAATTGTACTAACCCATTTTACTACTGGGATTATGAGTTCTTGAACACATCTGTCTTCAATTTCTGGTCTGTTCAGGCTTTAAGAGGAGCAATGAGCATTTGTTCACATCTCTTCATTTTGAAAGTATTTTAGTCTGCCTTTCAGACAACAGGTCTCAAGCTACTGTTCTTTGAATAAGTTAATTTTTTTCCCTTGTTTGTCCTGATGTTGAGTTTCTACTCTGAAATAACTAGAAAAAATTGACTTGATGTTTAATATATATATATTAAACCCATATACCTATATATATAAATCCATAAACCCATATATTTTTCATATATGAATATATATTAATAACCTGAAAGAAGCATTCAGATCACAGAAGAATGTTTATATCTACTAAAATATATAAAAATCATATAATCATGGAATAGTTTTGGTTGGAAGGGACCTTTAAAATCATTTAATTTCAGTCTCTCCACTATAAGAAGGAACACCTCCCTTGAAACCAGGTTGCTCAAAGCCCCATCCAGACTGGCCTTGAATGCTTCCAGGGAGGAGGCATTCACCACCTCCTTGGCCAACCTGTTCCTGTATCTCACCACTCAAACAGTAAAGAATTTCTTCCTCATATCTTTCTTAAATCTACCTCTTCCAGTTTTAAACAATTTCCTCTTCTGCTGCTGCTACCTGCCCTCATAAAAATCCCCCCTCTGGCTTTCCTATAGGCACCCTTCAGGTACTGAAAGGTTGGTATAAGGTCTTCTCAGAGCATCCTCTTCTCTAGGCTGAAGAGCCCAAACTCTTATAGCTCATATAGCAGAGGTGCTCCAGGTCTCTGATCATCTGTCTCCCCTGGACCTGCTCCAACAGCTTCATGTCTTTATGTTGGGGGCCTCAGAACTGGATGCAGTACTCAAGGCGGGGTCTCACAAAAGCAGAGTAGAGGTGCAGAAATACCTCCCTTAACCTACTGGTCACACTTCTCTTGATGCAAGCCAGGAAACAGCTGGCCTTCTGGGCTGCAAGCATATATTGCCAGTTCATGTTGAATCTCTCATCAACCAACAGTCTCAAATCATTCTCCTCAGGGCTGCTTTCAAGCTATTCACCTGCCAACTTGTACCCATGCTTGGGATTGCCCTGACCCAGGTGCATTACCTTGCACTTGGCCCTGTTGAACTTCATGAGGTTCACATGGGCTCTTCTCTCAGGCCGTTTTCATTCTTCCATAGAACTCTGTAAAAATATCTAAAAGCATGTACTGTAGAAAAAAAAAAAATCTTCAATTAAATATCAAACTTATGAAATGTATATTTTTCAGAGCCATGTTGAGATATTTATTTTCTTAATTAAGATGTGTTAGGTTTTACTTCCTCTTGTTTATCTAAGTTGCAATCTTTGATAACATTTTTATGCTTAACTGAAACTAGAATGAAAGGTTTGCTTTTGAAATTTCTCATTTGGACTTTTTTTATCTTTCCGGGTGCTTAAGTCAAATTGTTAATTTTCTAAGTATACAGAACTGTAAAGTTCTACATTTTTGTAAATGAATATTATAAATTATAAAGGAAAGTCACACGGTTTCGAATATAAACATATAAACTGTGTATTCAAGCCCGGTCTTGATAACTGTTCACTCTTGACAGTGATCTATAATTTCTTTCAAATATTGGTGAAGAAGATAAGTTATTTAGATATGGATCTTCATTTAGTTGTTTAAAACTTATTTGTTTGTTTGTTTGTTTGCTTAGATGATCTTACCTTACATTTCACTGAGAGAAATCAGACACTTTTAGTTAGAGCACTATGGTGCATCAGAGTCACAACACCTGAGTCTGGCAGAGGTATGAGAGGACTTGCAATAGGACTGTCTTCTCTTATTTTACCTACCTAAAGGCCCCATGAAACAGGTAGTAGCTGTAAGCTACTTATGTTGAATACAACAAAACTGAGTGAAGTAAAACCGGCAACTCAATAGCATAAAGCAAACTGTTCAGAAGGCAAAAAATTTCTCTTGCTCTTGTTAGTGTCTCAGACAGACCAAGAAAATTGCCACATTTTTATATGACTAATGATGCATGAGGTGAAACCAATGGTGTCGAACGTGTAGTTTCGTTACTGATGGGAGCAGCTGTCAGGCTGCAATACTTTTCCTATGACCATTCTTTTCAAAGAGTTTTCTGTCTTTCTATTACAGAGAGTAAAGCTCATACTATTTCAGAAGATAGGGTGCCCCCTTGAACTTTAATGACTGATGCAGTGGTCAGAAACTATAATGCTTGACGAATTAAGATCTAGAGTAGACAGAAATCTCAGATACAAAAATACTACCAAATTGAAGCTTTCTGGGAAACAAAAAAAGAGCAACCAAAGACTCAGAATATTTGTCACGTGTATTTTTATATGTTGTAATGTGTCTGTTGTTGAAATATATTACCCACTTTTTTAAAAAAATATTTATTGTTATTATTTATTTTTATTTTTATAGATATTTTATATATATATATATTTTCCCCCAGGATCAACTCATCAGAATATTAGCCAGATTATTCACATATACTCAGGACCTGTCTGCGTCATAGAATCATAGAATGGCATGGGTTGTAAGGGACACCAAGCATCACCAAGTTCCAATGCCCCTGCCACAGGCAGGGACATCAACCTCCAGATCTGGTGCAGATTTTGTTGTCCTGCCATTTTGTATTCATTCACTATGCTTATTATGAAATTTTCTAATGTGCAGTTAACCTCTGTCAAAACTGATCAAGAATTTGTCCCTTTCCAAAGAGTAGTTATTAGAGAAACATCTTTCTAGTATTATTTTAAAATGTTTGTAAAAAATGAATGAAACATGCTTTCTGAAATTGAAGTTGTTGAACTTTTACAACTGAAATATTTGTTGCTTTTTTTGAGAAAGACTTAATCATGGAGAAAAAAAAAAAAGTATGGATGTCTTTTACTAAAAGGAATTACAAATGTGATATGTAGTCATTTTGTTTAGTTTTAAATCGCATATCGTGCAAACCTTAAGGAAGTATTCACTTACACTACTGGTCAAGTAACACTAATCAACTCAGTCTTATTTATAAAATAGACTAAACTTCTAACCTGAGCATCTCCAGTTTCTGCAATCAAATTTGCATCAGGAATGGATGATTTGAAATTATGTCAGTATATTGAGCACAGAACAAACCTGATCTGAACTTTCTATTTGTAAAAGGAACCACAGTTAAATGCTTTTGCTTGTAATATGGTACTTCAACAGAAAAGTAGACCAAATTTACATTTGTGAATAAAAAAGAACATGGAATGACAATGAGGATTTTTTGACTGAAACTATAAAAAAGGAAGTCTTTTACTCATATGCATTGTAAGCCTTTTTGCCTAGCCTTTTCTTTCTATTGTCATGATTACTTCTTTTGACAGTTGTTGCCCTATTCAGTTCACCATTTTGTTCTAAATACTAAGACTTAACTAGATGTTTTCTCTCTGTTGTTGTTGTTGTTGTTGTTTGTTTGTTTTTTTCTTTCCTTTGTTCCTTCCAAATAGGTTCGCAAGCTAGTTTAACTACAGTCTCGTTCTAATGAATGAAATATACTATAAAGGAAAGACAACATTCATATTGCCATTTAAACATGGTAATATTGAAGGATTCTGCACGTAAACTGTAGACTGCTAAATCCATGTGCTCTCACTTATATACTAAAGTGCCCAATGTAATGCATATGAAGATGAAAAATTTCATTTTTATGGATTTTATCAGGGCACAGCCAAGTTTGAGAACAAATTTGAAATTTCACTTCTTTGTTGCACTGAAGATCCTACACCTGGACTGAGCAAGGTTGTTCTTCAAAGCTGGGATTCCAAACTTCAAATCAGATCCAGGCTAAACTTCACTTTAGTTTAAATGTGTGAAGGTTGGAATATTTGATTTGTATAATAACTACATGATAAGAGTCCTTATGCAGAGGATGTACACCCTAATTTCTAGATTCTTTTTATTTATAAGTGCTTAAAATTTCTATTTACTCTTAAAAATTACTCTAAGCAAGTCTCCTAATGACTTCTTTATAATCAGTGGTTTTATCTCAGAAGTGTGGTATGATCACCAGACTATAATTAGAGCTGAGATAGAGATAGAGATAGTTCTTGTTCTTCTTTTTGAGCCAAAATGTGGTAAGAATTATAATATTCACAGGCACAGAGTGTGAACAAGCAAGGATCAGCATGATTACACATCATAATAACCTTCTCAGAGATAGGAGGAAAACCAAACATCCTAATTCAGAGCTGAAACAGAAGGCTGTAGAGGAGCAAATGCTTTGTCTGAAAACACTTGAGAAGCTAAAAATAGATGGCAATAGAGTCAAGAAGATTGTTTTTAGTATTTACTTGGAAAAGTAACTGACTTCAGAGATGATGGGAGATTCTCCACATGCTTCCTTTATGCAGAGTAGTTCTTCTCTAAGATGAGTTAGTTACGGAACAAGCTGCTACATTTTGTCCTGCTATCAGAACAGTGCATGATTCAAGAAGGAAGATTTCCTGTCTTGAAATACCATGGCTTTGGTGTTTTGAACCCTGCTGCAAAGGATAATGTCCATCACTGTTTCTGCCCTCACATACTAGAAGTTGGAGAGAGAAAACTTTTTTTATTCTATAGTACTGGCTGATAAAATTGTTTTGTTAAATTTTGGGGAGCTCTCTTCTAAAGCTTAACTCAGCTTAAGTCACATGGCAGAGCAGTAACGGGAAACCAGATGGAATTATACCTTATTAAGACCAATCTCAAATATATACTTCTCATTTAAAAATAAATATTCACATAATAGGTAGTATTCAGCATAAATGCTTGCAGAACATATTACTTTAATTACACATAACATTAACAAAATACACTGATGGAATAAAACTAGATTTATAATTTTCTTAGCAAGTCCAAAAGGCAGTGATTTGATAAAAATAGGTTTCACAATAGACCATTCTCTGCATATAGATATGTGCATGTGTTTCTTCTGCTGACATGAAAAACAATCTGCTTATTTTTAGGTATCTATAAATAAATTTGGATATCATATTAAATAGATCATTGTGATAATATAGTTTGATTAAAGTACCAAAGAGAAACGCAATATGTAAAGAAATTATCTTGATACATCAAGAGGTGACAGTGGGCAACATGCAATAGTCAACCTTTAGCTTAAATCTTTTAAGAAGGTTCAAAATTTACTCATTTCATTTTGGAGTCGTTGTCACTGTCCTGTTCTTGAACAGGTGTTGTGGAGAGATGGTGGATTGTGCATTGGATAAATGTCATTAGGACATGAAAAATATCTTGTATCATTTTCAAATAGAAACTGAAGTTCGGATTCAGCTCAAGTGCACCATCAACCATCAACAGGCAGCCCGCTCGCTGTCTTTTTTTTTTTTTTTTTTTTTTTTTATGATCCATTTGTCTAGTCCCATTGAAAGATCTATAGAGGAAATTACTGGGGCAGAATGTAGATCCAATTGTGCATTGTGCAAAAGGAGCAAATGATTCCTGTTCTCATCATTTGGATCAATGATTTGCTAAAGCACTATTAACAAGAGGAGCAACTTTACCAGGTTAAAGGGTTTTTGTACTGAGTAATGACTGCCTGGAGAAGGGAAGTACAGAGGGAGTAAATCCTAGCAGCCTTTTACTATTGAGGCAGCACATGCAAGTGAATCAATAGTGGCTGTGGTAAGGTGGTGCTGTAAAGATGCTTTATTTGCTTGACAAAGCAGGTTGGCAAGAAAGCTGCTGAAATTGTCCATACTAACAGTCAAATCTAGTCTAAACACAGCTGAAAACAAGCAGCCTTCACTTTCTTGCAAGCATGAAATAGTGTTTGGGGCATAAGATCCCAACTTTTCCTTGCATCTAGGTTGTGAGCTGCCTAGACACTTCAAACATTTGTTTTGTCATCTTTCCTCAGCCATTTGCAAAGGAATTTCTCAGAGGAGGTTGTTGCCTTCAGCAACTGTGATGTTAGCCACCTGTGTTAGCCCTAGAGCAAACTGTCCAATTACCTGGTCAGGACCAAATGACTGCAAATGTACACCAATATGATGAGCAGCAAAATGGTATTTATTCACTACTAAGCACAGCTTATATACCTTATATACCTTTACTTAAGCTATCGTGCCCTGTCCTGATTTGTCTGTACTGGATGTTAGCCCCTTACCACAATTCCTTATTTGGCTCCTATTGTCTCCTCATTCCTTCGCCTTCTTATCTTGTTTACTTCATTAGCAAGGACAGTCTGTCTGAGCACAACAGCACTCTTTCACTGTGCTTAGGGAGAGGCCCATCCCGTACAGCACATATCCCCATCAAGCGCCTACTACAACAGGAGGTCAGTAACCAGCATTAGGCAAGTCCATCTCAAAGGACAAGCATAAGGGAGCACTGAAGATCTCAGTTTTGATTCACAGCAGACTAGACCTCTTCTTACCTACCTCTGCACACCTACGTGAGTCAGCTAATGGAAGTCCTAATGCTTAACTCCCTCTGTAGCTTGAGAGAGTCCTCCAAGGGGTGCCTTGGCCTTGCTTAGATCTGCATCTCTCTCTGAAGCAGTCTCTCTCCATTTAGTGTATAGGGAGCCTATTGAGACTAGGCTATCAAGTCAAACCTTTCACTTAGCTTACTAAATTTGGAACTCCTTAAAGTAAAGCCCACAGGTGACAGATAGTGAGTTAGTAGTTTTTCAGCAGATAGTCCATAACTTATTAAAGGATGCTGCTCTGATTCTTTGGGTTGTTTTTGAACATACTTCAATAACAATTTCACCCAACAAAAATATAGTAGCAAGTATGAATTTTAACATTTTTAAATAAAGTACAGTCTGCTAGCACCCTTTCAGCATCAGAAACTTGGCCCATACAAAGGACACAAAAAGTCTTAAAAGTCCTTTAATTAATAATATTTTTATGTATGCTAGTAGTAGTTCTACTCATAGCAGTAATAATAAATAACAGTATTATGCACATATGAGAAAAGTGCTAACAAAATGGTTTTAAGAAATGCCCCTTAGCATGAAGAAAGATAATGGCATTTCTTCTTATTATTATTTATTGTTATTATTATTTACATTTGCATTTGCACTTGGACTTGTATTGTTGTTGAGTTTAAGAGCTGCAGCTGGATTTAATTTAACTATATGATGTACAAACATAGGACCTGCTTCCATACACTTTACAAGCTAAATAAAAAACAAAGCTAACAAATGCATACAAGTATATATGTGGGTTTTGTTGTTGTTGTTTTTTTGCTTCTTTGTTTCTGTGTGTGTGAGTGGGTGTAAATGTATTTCCTGTATTAACAGAATAAAGTGATGATCATACTGCACTAACTACCTAAACAGAATCAACAAGCCTAGAATCTTAGATTTGTTTAAATCTAAAACTCAGAGCAAACAAGGATATGAAATTGAGAAAATTCCCTGAAATTCACGTGAACTGAGCCAAATGAGATTTACATAAGTCTCCTCTAAACTGCAAGAGGTTTATTTCTACTCAAAATCAAAAACAGAAAAGATCTGACCTGCTTTAGAGCAAAATGTGGGATGAAATCCCATTGCAAATATGTCATAGGAAAATAGGATCAGAGACTACTCATCACCAACTCTTCTGCTTAGCAACTTTGTTGATTCTAAGACATACATTAAATATTTTAGGGATTTCATTCCTCAGTGCTTTTTTTTTTTTTTTCCACTGACAGTCAAATGACTTTCTCTACTTCCAAGACATTGGTCTGACATTAAGACATACAACTAACTGTAATTCACAGTTCTGGTGGTGTAAAGTTCTGGACAGATTTTAAATCAGTGTATATTTTAGGAAGCAAGGAATGTACATACAAGAACAATTTGATCTAATTCTGATCTTCTTCCAGGATTTCTGAAAGAGAAGGGAAAGAGAGGGAAAGCAAGAAGGCTTTCCTCCTGACAGTCTTCTATGACAGACATATGTCCATAAATAAAAATGGCCATTGTTGAATCTAGATACATCACTGAAAAAGAGATATCTAGATTATGACAGAAACTCCTTAATCTCTTCTAATGTCAAAAAACAAAACCACTTCTAGAAGATTTCATGCAGCTTGGAGATGCCTCACTCCTTTTCAGAGGCTGCAGCAAGTGTATGGACACTTGTCACAGAATTCTTCATTATACATCAAACAGAGAAGGCCTTTTTCATTTGTAATCATAGTTCTGGTGCAGGCCATTTGAGTTTTAAGATTATCTAACAGCAGACTCTTAGTTATATACATAAAATACAGCACTGACTATGGATTAGAAAGGGGCTGCCAAGTGCAGCACTCAAACAGCTGGCAATATTGATTTTACACTTTTCCCGTGATTCTACATCATGTTCCTTTAGTTTCTGGCAATCTCTATAACTTTTATACTGACATAAATTGTGATAAAAAAAAAGAATCAAATAATCCCCTTTTCCCCTCCAGAAATAGTTAGGAATGCTCTACAGCACCATTAATATTTTTGTTAATGGAGGTGATTTCAAGGAGGGCAAAAGTTAAAGCCAAACTGTGTGCTTTTGTTGTTGTATTTTCTTTTTCTGTTTTAGTTTCTGTGTTGTCTTTAGACTTGTTCTCCATAGTGACAAACAGAAGTAATATAATCATGTTTTCTTTAATCACATCTAACATGAGGTAATTTGAGCATCTTGGGTGAAACTTTTAATTCACTTAGAGACCAAAGGTAGAGACTATATGTATGAAGACCATCCTCAAGAAAAGAAGTGGGCTTTATTTTTTATTAATGTTGTCCCTGACCTTTGATGAACCTCTGAGAGTATGAATATTGAAATAATGATAAGAACTGGATGCCGTCCTTTGAAATTCTCTGTGTTTTATACTGTGGGAGATGGAAGGACAAGTGCTCTTAAGAACCACTTATAGTTCAAAAGTCATAAAGTCTTAGATTTGCTTTCATATTCCATGAGGAAAGAAAAGGAAAAGATATTCTTGGTTTTGAATCTTGAAAGGATATATGCATTCTTGTAGATTCTTTACTGACTAATTGCTGAAATTCCCCTAATTTAACTTATAGTACTGTTTTAGATTAAAAATTTAATATGAAGCCAAAGGCACAGAAGAATATTCAGTGTTCTGACAAAAAAAAAAAAAAAAAAAAAAAAAAAAAAAAAGATTAGATTATGAACACTGTTTCTTGAGATCTACCTTAGAGCAGAGACAACATCACTTTTGCCCTGCCCCTATCATCAATAGAGGTTGTGGAGCACTGGCTAGAGGGGAGCTGTGATAACAATGTAATTCATCTATCTGTGACTCCACCATGCTATTTTAATAAATGTATCTGTTGTCTACTGGCGTCACTTATCACTTTTTTTCCCTAAAACTCTTTATTAACCATTCTAGTAAATACTTTGTACAAAAGTCATAAAGATTCAAGTGGTGTAAATCAGCAGGTATTAAATAAACTTTGAAGGATGTAATAATAACAAAAAGAAAAGGGTCGGGGGAAAGACATAAGTGGCATAGAAATAGAAAGGCCGTCATAGGATTGGAACTGAGCTTGGTGGTCTGTCTGATACAGAAATGACTTAATTAGAAAATTAGCAGTATCATCAAGATCTGGAAGTGCACAGCTAAGCTTTCAGAGTAGTTTTTCTATCCACCTTCATTGCTTGGATCAGAGACTTCTTCAGGGCACATTAGCATTGTTTATTTAAGCAAATCATCCATCTGCTCCTTGGGGACCTCTGCCTCTTTGACTTCCGCACCCAAAAATCAGACAGATCATCATATATCACCTGCAGGGCTTGAGAGGAATTTTAATAGCAATAATGTTCTATTTTAATTCTTGTACACACACAAATGAGTTTTACAGCTGCAAACCATATGACATTAGAGACCATAGTGGCAGTTTTGAATTTTAAAGGTCTTAAGTTCCTAAGAAGGTGATTTTTAAAGCAAATCTTAATGAATTGAGCACAATAGGCTTTCCAGAATAAGCATTCTTGAGATTACTTCTGTGAGGTGTTCCACTGAATAAGTAAAATAAAAGTTTGCTTTTGTAAAATACTTCCTTAGGACTCTTCTACTTTCACTGCAACCAAGTCAAAGAAAGAATATAGTAGACATTTAGGAATGGCTATATTTTATGCTTCCTCCGATGGCTTGGAAAGTAATTTATCCTTCACACAGTGTCATGGTCTTATGATTTTTGGTTATTGGTATTCCACATCGTAACATCATGTAGTACATTGGGAGGTAAAGTGTTAATGCTCTCGTTCCGGGCACCTGTCCGGAAGAGAAGAAGAACTACATACCCCAGGGGTCTTTGTGGTCAGAGAGGAGATATAACTTCTGGCAAAGTCACCTGATGTCCCTTCTTCCTTCGGCTCTCCTCCCAGTTGCTCGTCCTGACCGCACACATCACCTCAGCACTACTGTAGGGCCTACAGCTTTCAGATACTTGTTCTCTCATTATATTTCATTTATTTGCTTCAATCCTAATTATATTGTATTATATTGTGTTATCTTGCATTCTGATACCATATTTAGTAAATTAGTCTGTTTCTCCTCAGATCGTTGCTGCTGTTTTTAATTATTTTGGGGTCCCTTGTTTCCCTTTTCTGGAGGTGCAGATTCTGCAAAATCTCTCTGACCCGCTAGTCACGGAACTGGGCTGAACCAGCCCGTAAACCGTTAACACATAGATACAGAAGCATTAATCAGTGTGAAAACACTAATAATCTTTATGGGAAAAAAAAAAAAAAAAAGATTAAAAAAAAGAAAAAATTGGAGAATTAAAACTGAAAAGTGAGTGGGAAAGAAGCACCGGACACCTTAGACAAGAGACAAATTTGTCAAATAAAGTAAGAAAACTTAATTCAGGCTAAATATGTTTGAAGATGCTATCTAGGCAGTTTAAAAGCCAGCTATGAGTGTGATTTTAAATATAGTCAGAGATTAGATAAAAATTAGAGGGAGAGGTTTTGCTTTGTCATTGACAGTGCCATACACAGTGACAGAGGCACACCAATCGTTAGGAAGACAGTATCCAGAGAAGAAAAAAAAATTCTGGCATACACAAATCTTAGGAAGTATTATTACCACAATGTTAATAACATATTACTCAATTGGAATAGCACCTGAATAGAATTATGTGGAGTGGATGTGTCAGGGAGCTGCATTTCAATAAAGAACAAATGCATTTCAATAAAGAACACCAGGTAGAACTTCATTAATTAGTTCAGACTAAAGTATGTGCAAATTTCTTTACTCTTATTTATTTTCTGGGATTTCCTTCAATGCAAAGTTACCTTGAAAACAAATTTAGTACAATTATTGATAAGAAACTCATGATAAATAATAGATCTCTAAAAAAGTTTGAACTGGATGTTGGAAATTCAATGCCACTGGAGAAGACTAGAAAGAAGAAAAGGACTTCTAGGTAAATTCCTTTTTTTATATATATAGTAACCTTGCTGGGTTTTTATTTGTTTGTTTTTTAAACTGAACTTTAACTACTATACATTCTTCATAGCCTATGTTTGCATCTCTGAGAAACTTAGAGTAAAGCATATTTTTAATTTCGCAGTTTCTGTACTTGATTTTTGCTCTTGGTTGACTTTGTCATTTGTTAGAAACTTGCACTGCTATAAGAATTGAAATATAAACTTAAGTTTTTTTGAGAATCACAGAATGATTGAGGTTGAAAGGGACCTCTGGAAGTCATCTTGATCAACCACTTGCAGAATGGGAGTGTAATTGCCACTACTGCAGTTTAAATACCTTTTGTTTGCTTTCAACGAACATTCAACTTTAGGAGAAGAAAAAAGCTGATTACTCATATTCACAGCCATACTTGGTAAGGAAAGACACTATGGAAAGACAAGAAAAAATATAAACAAGAAAACTGGAGAAAGGAAAACTATCTCTTAGCAGAATTTCAAAAGAAGTGAAAGAAAAATGCAAGTGGAAGTTCAAAACTGATACAGCAGGAAGACAAAGGAAAAGAAGATCTCACCTAGGGTGAAAAGGACAACACAGAAACATAATTGCATATTTGAATGAAATTGAAAATATGGAAATCATAGGCTAAAATTAGGTGGCTCTTGGTTATGATGAACAAAAAAAAATTACAGATTTGTCTACAGATTTTTGTATGTGTGCTGCATTACTCTATATATGTGTATATTCAGTGATTCATTCAGTCAACTTACTTTACCAAAATCAGGAATTACTTATGCCTCACAATTTTTACACCCACATGCCCAGTGTGAGGCTTGATGAACTGGATCCTCCTGTACCTTAGGAATGAAACCCTTTGATCCCGTGAAAGCAAGTATTGAATGAAAGGTGCCAGGAAATGAAAGACATAGGCTTTATCAGCTCTCTGCTCTTCCCAGCATGACAATTCAAAGGCAACATTTCAAGTAGGAGCTGTTCAGTGAAAACCTTTCTTTTTTTTTTTTTTTTTTTTTTTTTATACCTTGGGAAAACAATGAAAACAAAATTCATACAAAATTCATGTGCAACTTCCATCTGTCTTGTTGAGAAATCTTCTCTGATTAGAATAACATTCATTTAGAAGTCATTTGAAAGAAGAAGAAAATATGTTAGAATATAGTGAAGTAGAAAATGGTTAGACTTGAACTGTCTTTTGAATATTTTCATTTTAGAAGTAACAGGGCATGGCTGTTGTGCCATCTGTATTGACAAAATAAGGGAAGAAATTCCCAGGAACTCCTTGATCTCTGCTTATGCTTTACATCTGAGTTCATATGGAATCATTACCCATGGCCATCCTTTTTCAAAAGAGCTATATGTTTTCTGAATAAAATCTAGACCTGTTGCCAGATAAATGTTTGTGTTTGGGAAGTGGGAAAAATAATAGATTACATTTTCAATATCTATAAACCAGGGATTTATAACTGTCAAGGTCTGTCTTGTCCTATTAACTGCCCATTAGTGTTACAAAAAGTAGTAACTTGCAAAACATAAAGAAAAAAAGAATTCCAAAGATAAGAGAATGACTTACTGACAGCTTCAGATTTCAAAAACTCTCCTCACAAGATATTCCTTCTGGTAGGACTAGTAGACACAGTGTAATGGCATTTCCCACCTGCTGGCTATTTTCTTAGGAAGAGAGGAACACCTCCTGAGTGTATGTGGTCTCCTTTAATTTCTTTACATAGCAAACACTTTGCTGCACCTTTAGGCAAGCCTTGAGTCCTTTTTTCTAAATCTTGTTGCTCCCTTGATTAACAGGCCTGTAACCTGTAAAGACTAACAAGACTGGAGAAGAAATAGAGAGGGAGATCTATGCTGGAGCAGTGACTCCACCAGTCTATTCAAAGCTGGAGGATAGATTCTCTTCATGGTCACTGTTTTGTAAGAAGAGTAGCTACTGAGATTTCACTCAAACTGCAAACGTGTAAATCCAGAGGAGAATTTGTCTGCCTGTGACAGCAGCTCTAAACTTAATAGAATTGTGAAGATTGAGGGGTTAAAGTAATGAGTTCCTCAACAGTTCACCTCTTACTGCCAAGTATTCATTAAGCTTGTACTGGATGTCTTAGACAGTCACCTCTAAAGTCTCTGACTTTCTGGTGAGGATACAGTCAATCTTCTCTGTAATGTCCTCAAAAGTTATATCTCTGAAATGTGCTTTCATTAGATTGCTCTACAAATCACCCCTTTAAGACCAATTCTAAATATGCTTTCTGAACTGCAGAGTGATTAGTGCTGAATGCAGTACTTTGGGTGAGGTCCTAACGAAATACACTGTATTTCCTTAACAATAATTGAGTTGAAGTCTTTAATATAAGGGCTTTTTTTTTTATTATTAAAATAACTCTCATATCTCTCTCCAGGTCAATATGCTGTAGTACCTTCCCATTAAGCAGATATTATGTCCTTTTATTACATTCTCCGAGACTCATTATTCTGCATTTATCTGCATTGAATTTGCTATCTATTAGCTCAAGCACTTAAATGATCAAAATCCTTCCCTACCTGACTGTATTGTTTCTCACAGATGACCTTTCCTCCCAATTTAGTATCATCTTCACACCAGAATTTTTTTGTTTAAATAATATGCTCTGAGTCATTTCAGGTACTGAAAAAGCAGTGTTTTCAGCACCAATCCCTTTCAGTGCCCCTGACAGAAGTAACTTTGATGTAGCTTAAAAGCCTAACTCACAATGTGCAATTGCATCAACTGCAGTTTTACAGTCTCGCATTCTCACTTTGAATGAAAGCTGAAGTCTTGCTTAATATGTATCCAATTTCTACAAAGGGTGTTAAGGATTTCTTGAAAACAGATGGTTAACATTTCTACGGGGCTTCAGGGCATATCTATGCTTCAGCTACAAAATGCACCATGCTTGCTAGGCACCAAGCAACATCTGGAGATGTGCTCTACCGATTATAAAAAGGTGAGTTTCAGCCACTCTGTCCACTCCAGCCTACATACAGCACGTTTAAACCAAAAAAGCTCTATCAATTTTTTTTTGTTACAACATGTGATTGTGCTGCAATTGGAAATGAGTTTGTACCTACTCATTCTAGGTCCTCTACTGCACTTTGTCAGTCATGATTCAATGGGCCTGCTGCCTCACTCTTTTACCTAGGTGAATGTGTCAAGTTAAGTACAGAGGGGAGTTAATGCTAGGATAAAAGCTGGGTTACTAGTTTGGTCAATACTCTCTGCCCACGAGTAACACTAAAGTAGATGAAGCAGGCTTCACATTGCTTTATTTTTAATATCTAGTTGAGGTACTTAAGATAAGCAGTCTTGGGATTCCCTGATGGTCAGTGAGGAAGACAAGCCTACTGAACTGTGGACTCCGCATTTCTCATCCGAGCTGCATATGCATGTTTGAAAAACGTCAGATGAACTTCTTATTTTTGTTTGGGGGGACTTTCCTATTCTGCAGTGACTTGTTCTCTCAAAGCTCACTTATTTTGATAAGCTTTGCTCAACTCTCTTCTATTTGAGGTTCTCAAAACTGATTACTACATTCAAAAGGCCAAAGTGTGCCTTAGGCATTTCTTAATCTTGGGTCTGGGTTACCTCTACAGTGATATTTGTGTTCCCTGTGGCTGGGAGACAAAGACCTCGCTGAGGACAGGCAAGGGCACATATAGAGCTAAGCTTTGTGTTTCCATCAAAAGGAGGGGCAAAGAGGTGCTCATGAGAAAATCAACACCAATACTTCAAGAGCTGTTTTAATTTAGCAATTGAAATGTGTCTTAGCTGATATTTTCCACTTACTGCATTTTTTTTCTTCTTGCAAAAAAAAATAGGTTGCTATGACTTAGTAGATTTTCTTTTTCCTAAATGAAGAAAAAGAAGCAATTGTATAAACACAACCTTTAGTTATTTAAAATCCATTGCCCCAAAAATGGACTATTTTCTTTCTGTGAGACATTCCAAGAAATTTCATGCAGTCAAGACCAGCTTAGCTACTTCTTCTTTCTTTGGCTTTTTCACTTCTACGATGATGTACTAAAATGATTACTTCTTTCTATGTTTATTTTCTCTCTCCTTCTTTCTTCTTTTTTGTTTTGTTTTGTTTCTGAACTCATTCCTGGAAGAGTAACACCGAAGCACTGCTAAATGCAGTAAGGAAAAAATCTTAGGTATTTAATAGCATCACAGTACAGGCATATTGGATAATCTGCCATCTCACATATATGGCACAAATCAGCAGGAAAACTCTTTTCAGAAACCTGCATTTTTCTGTGTGATTTTACAAAATTAAAAGCTGTTTCTATCCCTTTCCTACAAATACTATCAGACTGCTTTAGATGGAAGAGAAGACAGGAGCTAATAGGGCTCACAGGATAGAAATTTAGAGCCTTTTGACATCTCAGTTTTTCAGACACATAACATTTTGAAAATGTTTAATCCTCAATTTATAAAGCTCTAGAGAATGAAGTCTTCCTTTCAATTCATAATATAGGTCACAGGTATCAGGTTCTTCATAATATCAAACTAAAGTATTTTCACCTGTTGAAATGAGCCCACTCATATAGATGTTGGGGTATTTTATATTTTATGTCAGTTTGCACTCTTGTTCTCCTTTTGAAACTGTATGAAATAGGACATATTTCATTCACAGTTTTCTAACAAAGCTTATATCAATTAGAAAGTTAGCAAAAGCAATGCACTTCATTTAAAGAACTTAAAAATATCATACTACAGCATTTTTCAGGAGGTTAATACTAGACCAGGCTGCCCAGGACCCCATCCAACCTGGCCTTGAACACCTCCAGGGATGGGGCATCCACAGCCTCTCTGGGCAGCCTGTTCCAGCACCTTACTACTCTCATAGTAAAGAACATCCCCCTGACATCCAACCTAAATCTTCCCTCCTTCAACTTAAAACTATCTCCCCTTCTCCTGCTGTTATCTACCCTTACAAAGAGTTGACTCCCCTCCTGTTTATAGGCTCCCTTTAGGTACTGAAAGGCTAGTGCATTTAGGTCACCCTGTAGCTTTCTTTCCTTCAGGCTGAACAAGCCAAGCTCCCTCAGCCTGTCTTCATAGGGGAAGTGCTCCAGACCTCTGATCATGTTTGTATCCCTCCTCTGGACCCTCTCCAACAGCTCTCTGTCCTTCTTGTACTCAGGCCTCCAGACCTGTACACAGTTCTCCAAATGGGGCCTCACAAGAGCAGAGAGGGACAGTCACCTCCCTGTTCCTGCTGGCCACCCTTCTTCTGATGGGGCTCAAGATACCATTTACTTTCTGAGCTGCAGGAGCACACTGCTGGCTCATAGTCAGTTTTTCATCCATTAGGACCCCCAGGTCCTTCTCTGCAGGGCTACTTTGAAGGACTGCTCCTTCCAGTCTGTACATATGCATGGGATTCCTCCGGCCCATCTTGCACTTTGCTGTGAATCTAACCTCACTAGATTAACCTGGGCCCACCTTTCAAGTCTGTTGAGGTCCTTCTGAATGGCATCCCTTCTTTCCACTGTGTCGAATGTACCACTCAGCTTGGTGTCATCAGCAAACTTGCTGAGGGTGCACTCAATTCCATCATCAATGTCACTTATAAAGATGTTAAAGAGTACTGGTCCCCAGACAGACTCCTAGGGGACACTACTTGTTACCTGCCTCCACCAGGACATAGAACAATTAATCACCAGCCTCTGCCTGTGGCCTTTCAACCAATTCCTTATCCACCAGGTGTTCATAACACCGAGTCACAAAATCACAGTATCATAGAAGTTGGAAGGGACTATCTGCTAAAACGGGATCTCTACAGCAGATTGCACAGGAATATGTCCAGACAGGTCTTGAATATCTCCAGAGAAGACTCCACAACCTTTCTGAGAAGTCTGCCACCCTTGTAGTAACAAAGATCTTCCTCATATTCATATGGATCTTCCTGTGTTGCAATTTTTGCCTATTGCCCCTTGTTGAGTTTCTTCACACCACTGAAATGAGTCTGGCTCCATCCTCTTGACTCCCACACTTTAGATATAAGCAGTGATGAGATCACCTCTCAGTCTTCTCAAGGCTGAAGTGACCCAACTCTCTCAGCTTTTCCATGTATGGGAGATGTTCCAGGCTCCTTTAGATCCTCCACTGAACTGTCCCTAGAAGATGCCTTTTTTTGAACTGAGGAGCCCAGAACTGGATACAGTATTCCAGATATGGCCTCACCAGGTCAGTGTAGGTGGGGAGGATAATCTCTCTTGACGTGCTGGCCACAATCTTTTTAATGCACCCTAGGATACCATGTAAGTGTGCTATCCCCTTCTGAACTCAGAGGAGCAGCTACCTACATTCCAGCTGAAAGAAAAAAAAAACAAAAACAAAAAAACAAAAAACAAAACAAAACAAAACAAAACAAAACCCAAGGAAGCTAGAGCTCAATAGTTTCATAGAATCATAGTCTACTAGAATCATTAAGGTTGGAAAAGAACACAACGAATATCTAGTCCAATCTTTAATTCATCACCACAATGCCAACTAAACAACATCCCTAAGTGTCACATTTGCATGTTTCTTTAACAGTGACAGAGACAGCCCCCAACCATTCTTCCATAGAAGAAGTTTATCCTAAAATCCATTCCCTCTTGTCATATTGCTAGTTACCTGGGAGAATAGACTGACTTTACCTTACCACAATCTCTTTTCAGGTTGCTGTGGAGAACAGTAAGGTCTCCCGTAAACCTCCTCTTCTTCAGATTAAACAATCCCAGTTCCCTCAGTTTACTGATCTAACTTTAAAGAACAAATACCAGAAGTATTTTAAGGGGAATATATAAACCAACAAATAAATAAATGAAATTCAAACAATTAAGAAAATAATCATATGATTCTATGAATTAAGAAAGAAAAAAATGTTTCTTACTTAATAAATTGTTTTATTTTCCATGTACACGGCTATTTAAAATAAATAAATTTAAATAATATTTTGTTAACAACATCGATCACAACTTCTATTTTTGAAGTAGAAGCTGTTGTCTTTTTAAGGAAAAATAGGTTTTTGATGTTGAAGGTCTGAACTAAATCTTTCTGAAGTTACTGAATATGAAGCTATTAGAATAACAGAAACTGCCTTTTGTGTAGAAACACTTTGTCCTTGTGACAACACAGATATTATATGGATGGATGCCTACCTGTGCAGCCTAGTATAGAGTCCCTGAGATTGGAATTGGTGATCTCATGAGATTCTTCCAACGCCTGCAATTCTGTCATTCTGTGATAATACTAGAAAGTAGGAGACTTAGGTTTGAGATCTTTCTTGGCATGAGGACAATTGTACTTCCAGCAATTCCACATTAGAATTCAAAACTGGACTTGAAATGGTGAGTTAATGAGGTAGTGTTTGAGGGGGGAGTTCCCCCTCCTCTTGGTGATTTACTGAGCACTTCTGCCTACATGGCATAAATGTTCAAAAGGAAGCCTGAGCATGCAGTCAAGAAGCTAAGCTGAGATTATGAAATATGCTTCCTGGATTACTCACGACAGCTGATCACTTAACTGAGTAACCAGTAGTTGAAAAAAGGACAAATTCAGGTGTGAACCAAAATTAAACGAGTCTTGATCCATTTATTCTCTAATTACAAATCTAGAACCAAGATCTCTTTGGCTGAAGGGATCTGAGGATGTTTCCCAGTTCCAATCTCAGTGCAGGAGAAGTAATAGAATCATGGAATCCTATAAACATTTGAATTGGAAGGAATCTTTAAAGGTCATTCAGTCCAACTCCCCTGCAATGAACAGCTATGTAAGTTGGCTTTAAGTCTTGTCCAGACTGGCTTTGAATTTCTACAGGGACCAGGCATCCACTTATTCTGGGCAACTTGTTTCAATGCTTTGCTACACTAATTGTAAAAGATTTCTTTTCTAATACTCAGTCTAACTTTCTCCCCTCTTATGTTGAAATAATTTCCCCTTTCTGTCATAATAGGCTCTGCTTAAGAGTCTGTCCAGTTCTTTCTTATCGAAAGGCCACTCTCATTTCTCCCCAGAGTCTTCTCTTCTTCAGGCTGAACAGCCCCAGATCTCTCAGACTGCTTGCTGGGGAGGTATTCCATCCCTAGGATCCTTTTTGTGGTCCCCTTCTGGATGTGCTACAAGAGGTCCACATCTCTCCTGTACTGAAGACTTCACACCTGGACACAGTACTCTAGGTGGGGTCTAACCAGTACAGAACAGAGGGGAAGAATCACATCTCTCGCTCTCCTGCCCATGGTTCCTTTGATGCAGCCCAGGATATGGTTGACTTTCTGGGCTGTGAGGGTACACTGTAGTCTCATGTCCGGTTTACCATCCACCCGTACCCCAAGTTCTTTTCAGCAAGGCTCAATCCTTTCATCCCCCAGCTTGTACTGATAGTGGAGGTTGCTGTGACCCAGGCTTAAGACATTGCACTTGGTTTTGTTATAGTCATAGACTCACAGAATCATAGAATGGCTTGGGTCGGAAGGGACCTTTAAGATCATCTAGTTCCAACCCCCTGCTATAGGCAGGGACACCTCCCTTGAGATGAGGTTGCTCAAAGCCCCATCCTGCCTGGCCTTGAATGCTTCCAGGGAGAGGGTGTTCACAACCTTGCTGGGCAATCTGTTCCAGTGTCTCACCACCCTCACAGGAAGGATTTATTATTATTTTTTTTTATATATATCTAGTCCAAATCTATCCTCTTCCAGTTTAAAACCATTTCACCTCTCTCTGTCTCTACAAGCCCTTAAAATAAATTACTCTCCAGCTGCTCTGTAGGTTCTCCCAGTGCCTTCTCTTCTCCAGGATGAAGAGCTCCAGCTCTCTCAGACTGTCCTCAAAGGTAGATGTTCTAGCACTCTGATCATCTTCGTGGCCCTCCTGTGGACCTCTGCTCCAACAACTTCATGTCCTTCTTGTGTTGAATGCTCCAGAACTGGGTGCAGTAATCAAGGTGGGGTCTAATGTGAGCAGAGTAGAGGAGCAGAATCACCTCCCTCAACCTGCTGGTCACACTTCTCTTGATGCAACCTTCTGGTTGGCCTTCTGGGCTACAAGCCCACATTGCTGGCATATGTTGAATCTTCCATCAACCAACACTCCCAAATCCTTCTCCTTAGGGCTGCTCTCAAGCCATTCTCTGCCCAACTTGTATCTGTGCTTGAGATTGCCACCAACCCAGGTGCAGGACTGTGTACTTGGCATTGTTGAACTTCATGAGGTTGGCATGAACTCACCTCTCAGGCCTGTCCAGGTTCCTCTGGATAGCACCCCTTTCCTCTAGCGTGTCAACAGCACCACTCAGCTTGGTGTCATCTGTAAACTTGCTGAGGGTGCATTTGATTCCATTGTTCATGTCATCCACAAAGATGTTAAATAACAACAGTCCCAACAGCAGTCCCTGAGGAATGCCAGTCATTATTGGTCTCCACTTGGACACTGAATTGTTGGCCACAATTCTGTGTGTGACCATCCAGCCAATTCCTTATCCAGCAAATGGTTCATCCATCAAATCAATTTTTCTCCAGCTTGGCTACCGGGATGTCATGTGGGACAGTGTCAAATGCTTTGCAAAAGTCCAGGCACATTATTTCAGCTGCTTTTCCTTTATCCACTGTCACCGTACTCCATCATAAAGCGCCACAAAGTTTGTCAAGCATGACTTGCCCTTGGTGAAGCCATGTTGGTTACCACCAATTACCTCATCTTTATTTTCCATGTGCCATAGTAGGGCCTTCATGAGGATCTGGTCCATGATCTTAACAGGCACAGAGGTGAGACTGACTGGCCTGTAGTTCCCAGGATATTCTTTGGTTTTTTTCCCTTCTTGAAAACGGGGGTAGAGTTTCCCCTTTTCCAATCAGTGGGAATTTCACCAGACTGCTATGATCCTTCAAATAAGATGGACAGCAGCTTGGCATCTTTATCCACCAGTTCCCTCAGAATTTGTGGATGGATCTTGTTGGATTCCATGGACTTAGGTACTTTCAGGTTCCTTAAGTGGTCTTGAACCTGATCTTCACTTACAGCAGGCAGATCTTCCTTCTCCAAGTTCTTATCATTGCTATCTGCAACTAGGTCAGTGTGGCTAGAGCCCTTACCAGAGAAGACTGAGGCAAGTAAGTCAATGATCACCTCAGCCTTCTCCTTCTCCTTTGTGACCAGGTCTCCAGTTTCCTTCTTGAGAGGGCCCATGTCTTCCCTGACACTATTTTTATCACTGATATACCTATAGAATTTCTTCTTGTTCCCTCTTATGTCCGTTATTGAAATTTATGAGATCCTCCTGGGTTCTCCCAGTGCTTGAGCCTGCTTGAATGTCTCTAGTCAAACATCCCATGAGAGGACATTCACAACTTCTTAAGCACACTTCAGGGCCTGACGGTATGTTTATATTTTGTCTTGAAGTAACTGCCATTTCAACTACCTTTTCATCAACCATAGCCCACCTCTGGGACAAACTTCAGATGATAATTTTCTAGCTGTTGAATAATTTATATAGTTGCATTATACTTAACAGTACCACCAGTGTTGCTGGAAAGGGTTAGGCAAAGCCTGAGCATACTTAGCATGCCAATATCCTCTGAGAACTTAGCAGTTTAATGCAAAAATTTTTATACATAGAAAATAAGTATCTAAGCACCCAGTTCAGTAAAGGTTGACATGCTGCTGAAGATCTTCCTAAAATAACACTAATTATCCTAGAATCATCTTCCTGAAGTCTTCAGTAGGTGGGGTGTCTCAGATGTCTAAGCAACTTAAGTATTTTCTTCCTAACTTTGTTTCCTGAATGTAAGAAATTCCACAGAAATGTCACTTTAAATGCTTGAGTGATTAGTTGAATTGCTGTCTAAGTAAGATATTTATGTGGATGGGCACATATGTAGCTGTCTGTAGGCACTAAAATTTGGGAATTGCACCTTGCCAATAACAGAGACTGAAGAAATTTATAAAAAGGCTAAGTAGCATCTTATATCTCACTTTGACATTGAGTACCTTTAAATTATACTTTTAGGTTTTTCCTTTTTCAATAAATAAATGTCTGATAATCTATAAACGTGATGAATATTATTTACTCGCTGACTTAGTTTACTAGTGTAGAACTATCTGATTCAAATCTTGGCTGATGACTCATTATAATAGACCTGGTGTGATCTTAATTACTGGAGGTGTTTTTACTCCTCTTCTTTGGTGTTTTTGTGCAGTGAAAGGAAATTTCAACATGATCTGTGCTGAAACTTGGCAACATACCTTTATTCTCTTCTGTTTTATTTTCTGATTGATCTGTATCTAATGGACTCAGATAAGGGCTTTATTTCAAAAGGTACAAACTCAGAAAAACTCTGTGATTTTCTCTAGAAAAAAAGTAGCACTGCCTACAGCTTTGTAGATCATCTGAAGCATTATTAACAAGAAACGTGTTGTAAGGAGAGAGAGAGAACAACAAAATAAAAGAAAGAAAACATTTTCTTTCAACAGATCTTTTCAGTGATGGAATCTCTAAACTTAGAAGGATTACTTTAGGGAGTATATTGTATAGATAGATGTACCATATATTCTGACTATGGAATAAAAGGAGTCAATTGAGAAATGGGATACAGTAGAGATTTGGAATTGATGGACCTGAAGAATTTGAAGTCAGAAGCATTATTGCTGACACAACAATATACTTTTTCCTCTCCCCTTTTGTTCAATACTACACTGTATCCTTCCTTGACTGATTCAATGTTGTGTGCTTAATGAATAAAGGATTTGAAGAATGGATGTTGAGAAAGTAACTATCTTTTGTGATATTAGGAATCAAGCCGCTTTCTATGGCAGCACCACATTTTATCAAGTACTTATCTCATGGTCTAAGTATGGAAACTGTGTGATTTTCTGTGAAGCAGACCAGTCAAAAACAAAACAAAACAAAACAAACAAACAAACAAACAAAAAAACCCACAAAATAACAGGAGTAGAAAATAAAGAAAATAAAACAAATAATATTAAATAAAAGCAAGAAGATAATTATCTCACATATAGTTGTGGAGGTATTTTATCCCTGAAAAACCCAAGACTGTCCATCTTGATAGATATAGGTTGCTGATACCTACATGTTATGTGTTTGAATTTGGGTAAACATTTATTTCCTGGGGGGGGGATGGGGGGAGGGGAGAAAAAAAAACAAAAACAAACAAAAAAAAACGTATGTAGGAGAGAGGAAGGTTTTAAGATGATCTGAAACATTTCCAGCTACTGTCATTGACAGTCTGCACAAGCTGATAGTCTTCTCTTGGTGTGACTTAAGAAACAGAGAATGCAATATTTCAGTGAATAGATGTATTCTGTGTGGATGCCATTTCAAAATGTTTTCTAATCTGTGAAATATTTCATCATTTTGGTGCCCCTTGACAGCTTCTTCATGACATTAGTGAAACAACTACAAAACTTTTTCTTTAATTTGTCATCTTATATATATTTTCTGCTTTATTTTGGCTTAGGACACACTTCTGTTTATAAAAAAAAATATATCACCTTTAAGATCATCATGATCTAGTAATCATCATTTTGATCAGGCTTTCAGATTTCCTGATAAAGGAAATTCCACGCTGTTCAGTGTTGTGGTATTATGGCACTCCTGAGTACTGGCAGGATTCTGGCACTGGAGCAGTTAAGTCAATCTAACACAGGCTAAACTAGCCACCAAGGTAAAATGTAAAATACAATGCACTGAAACACATTTCATCAGCACTCAATATTATTCATAGGGAATGCCTGGGCATTCTGGCTGATAATAATTCTGTTGTTTGTTTAAGTTAAATTACTAATTTGTCTCTTTAATAAGAACATTATAGATATCCTGTGAATTTGTATGTCATCAACACTTTGAAAAGATGGTGTGTGCATAGACAGACTGACTGAGAATAAACTACTGAGAGCCTTACTCAGTATCTAGAAAGATGAACCTGAGGGTAAAATATTTCAGAACTATTCTGACAATAATGCAAGTTTATGAAATGCTTGTGTTGGGAGAAAAAAAGATTATAATAATACTCTGCACAAGTTGCACTCTTCACCTGGGAAACCTAAAGTATTTTTCAGACATCAGCACTCCCAAGAGGAAAGTACTGTGTTATTCTACAGACAGATGAACTGACGTACAAGGGCATCTATCACCTTTCCAGCTCCCTCTGGAGTAAAGAATTTTCTACTGGGCAGTAAATGATGCTTTGCATTCTACAGTAATTAGAAAGAAAGAAGACTAAAGAAAGGTAGAAAATATTTTTTTTTTTAAACATTTCAGTGAGTTGGACTGAACACAACTTATCAGTTCTAATTTTAAGAGAAATGATAGAAATCATTTGCTTTTCAAAAACGTTAGTATAATTTGATCTTGATTTTTTTTTTCTAAGACTTAGCATACATCTTGTATTCTTGCTAATCTTGTGAGAGGATTATCTTTTTTAATAAGTGACTTTCAAATAACTGTATGCACATATCTCTTAACAAAATTGGGAACAAATAAGCTAATATCTAATATCTGACAAATTTATCCTATCTCCTACTATAAATATAAAAAAAAAAAACTTTTTTGTTGTTTGTTTGTTTACATTATTATTAATGAAACATTTATCACTTTCAAATCATCTATGTTTTAACTTGGCAAATAAAAAACCTACTAACCAATCAAGTGTAAATAATTTCTATTCATTCTTCAGACTTAATCCATTCTGCCAATGTATTAGTAATAGAAGACCTTATCAGGAGGAGATAAAGCAGATGAACCAGAAGACAGGCTGAGTAAAAATGGTGTGTTTTAAAATCATATTTCATGAGGTACATCTGGAAGTTCCGTTAGTGCAGATTTACTCTTGATTGATCAACAGGTACATAACCTAGTTCTTCTAACTCTCCACCTTCTTCCTATTTGCTTTCATGATTTGTGGTAAAGGTTGATGTAAAGAAAAAATTTGCAGCAGTAGAATTCTGAAGATTAGTACTCTATTTTTATAGTAGTTGAATTTTGTTTGTTTGTTTGTTTTGTTTGTGGGAGAAACTTGTGCAATGATTGACAAGACATAATTCACATCAAACAAAATCTTGAATTGAAGTTTCTCTGGGACAAAGCCCTTCTCCATAATATTTAATATTAATAAAGTAATAAAGTTAAGCAGTACCAAGAATTGTTAGTTTCTAAAGGTTTGTAAACTCTTTAATTTAAGGAAATTAAGATCACTTCATCTTAGTCAGACATATCAGATAATATAACTGAGGAGAAATAATCCCCTGCAAGTGCACATATCTTTTATCTGGATTTTACATGCTCAGTAGCCCTGTTATGAGGTTCTTGGATCAAAACATATTGTGTGGTCTCTTTTAGGTCATCTCACCTCTTTTTCAGATTGAAGTGACAGAGAAGTCTCTCATCTGCCAGTTTTCCTGTGACCTATTCACATGTGCAAACATACCCACATAGAGAGCTGTAGCCATTTTTTGATTGAGATAATAATTGGCAAACTTATTTATGTCCTAGAGAAGTATTAGGTTACCTGAGCATACACAGTACAGAATATATCATAGAATCATAGAATGGCTTGGGTTGGAAAAGAGCCTAAGGATCATCAAATTTCAACTTGGAATATATTTAGCAAACTTAATAAATCAAGATGGATCAGAGTTCAGGGAAATGCTAAGGAGACGTCCCCAGCGACTAAGGAGGTATCATGAGGGTAGCTCAGAGGAGTTGTGCATATTCTTGTCATTTTCCTTTCTTTCACATTGATTAAAGGCCTAAAAGAACAAAACAATGTTTAGAATAATTACCAAGAATAATTATAAAATAATTAATTAAAATATTTCTTTGCAAAAATGTTTTACAAAGATGATAACACAAAGAATAAGATGATTACGGTCAAATCTATCATAATAATGCAAAGATATAAAGAGATGACATAAAACTCGCTTACATGTTCTGTGGTAGTAGCACAAACAAGAAGGAAATATTTCTCAACATATTTAGATTTTTGATTTAGAATTATGGCTTCAATTTAACTATTTCATGTTCTGAAAACAGAAAGGAGCAAACGGAAGCTCAGCTAGAAAGATTTCAGTGCCATGCAGACTGGACTATGCCTGGAGCACCGGGGCCATGACGGAACCCCTTGAAGACCTGACAGCTAAGACTTATCTCACAACCTCAGCCAGTGTACACACCTCCCTGTGAACAGAAATGGACCAAGGCCAGGTCAATGCATTTGGCCCACTGGTGTCTCAATCTTGATCCTAGTCCCATGTCCAAGCATGCCTATGGTGGATCAGGAAAGCAACATTATCATGGAATCATAGAATCATAGAATGGCCTGGATTGGAAGGGATCTCAAGGATCATTAAGCTCCAACTCCCCTGCCACAGGCAGGGCCACTAACCTCCAGATATAATACTAGATCAAAATGCTCAGAGCCCCATCCAACCTTTTCTTGAACACCTCCAGGGGCATCCACAACCTCTCTGGGCAGCCTGTTCCAGCGCCTCATTACTCACTTGGTAAAAACTTCCCCCGATATCCAGTCTAAATCACAGAATCATAGAATCAGAAACATAGAAATATAGAATGGCCTGGGATAAAAAGGATCTCAAAGATCATCTAGTTTCAACTCTCCTGCAGTGAGCAGGGTCGCTAAGCACTAGACCAGGCTGGCCTTGGATGCCTTCAGGGATAAGACATCTACAACCTCCTTGAGCAACCTGCTCCAATGCATCACCACCCTCTGTGTGAAAAATTTCTTCGTAATATCTAACCTAAACCTCCTCTGTCTTAGTTTAAAACCACTCTCCCTTGTCCTATCACTATCCACCCTCATAAAAAGTCATTCCCCCCGTTTATATGCTCCCTACAAGTACTGGAAGGCTGCAATGAGGTCTCTCTGGCACCTCCTCTTCTCCAGGCTAAACAAATCCAGTTCCCTCAACCTTTCTTCATAGGAGAGGTGCTCCAGCCCTCTGATCATCTTCGTGTCCCTCCTGTGGATTCATTTGAAGAGCTCCATGTCTTTCTTGTGCTGAGGGCTCCAGGCCTGCACACAGTATTCCAGAAGGGCCCTCACAATAGCTTAGTAGAGGGGGACAATCACCTCTCTTCCACTGGCCACTCCTCTTTTAATGGAGCCCAGAGCATAGCTGGCCTTACAGGCTGCAAGTGCACACTGCTGGCTCATGTCCAGCTTCTCATCCACCAGGACTCCCAAGTCCTTCTCCGCAGGGCTACTCTCAAGGAGATCTTCCTCCACTTTGTATAAATACCTGGGATTGCCCCAGCCAAAGTGCAGCAACTTGCACTTGAAATCTTCCCTCTTTCAACTTAAAACCATTCCCCTTGTCCTACGGTTATCTACCCTTTCAAAGACTTGACTTCTTTCCTGTTTGTAGGCTCCCTTTAGGTAATGGAAGTCTGCAATGAGGCCACCCCACAGCCTTCTTTTCTTCAGGCTGAACAATCCAAGCTTCCTCAGCCTGTCTTTGCAGAGGAGTTGCTCCAGCCTTCTGATCATCCTTGTGGCTCTCCTCTGGACCCTCTCCAACAGCTCTCTGTCTTTCTTGTACTGGGGCCCCACACCTAGATGCAGTACTCCAAATGGGGCCTCACAAGGGCAGAGAAGAGAGGGACAGTCACCTCCCTGTCCCTGCTGGCCACCCATCTCATGGTGGGGCCCAGGATACCATTTACTTTCTGAGCTGCAGGAGCACACTGCTAGCAGTTTTTCATCCATCAGGTCCTTCTCTGCAGGGCTACTCTCAAGGACTGCTCCTTCCAGTCTGTATATATGCCTGGGATTCCTCTGGCCCAAGTGCAAAATCTTGCACTTTGCTGTGTTGAACCTCATTAGATTCACCTGGGCCCACCTTTCAAGTCTGTTGAAGTCCCTCTGAATGGCATCCCTTCCTTCCACTGTGTCGAATGTACCACTCAGCTTGGTGTCATCAGCAAACTTGCTGAGGGTGCACTCAATTCCATCACTGATGTCACTGATATAAATATTAAAGAGCACCGGTCCCAAGACAGACCCCTGGGGAACACTGCTCATTACTGGCCTCCACCTGGACATTCATCAAATCCACAACTCTCCAATATGGAGATAAGGATGTGGTGGGGAACTATATCAAAGGCCTTTCCCAAGTCCAGGTAAATGACACCGGTCATCTTCTCCTTGTCCACCAGTGTCATCACTCCATCAAAGAAGGCCACCAGATTGGTTTGACATGACTTTTCCCTGGTGAAGCCATGCTGACTGTTTCAGATCACACACTCATTCCTCATGTGATCTAGCATGTCGTCCAGGAGTATCTGTTCCCTGAACTTCCCAGGTACAGAGATGAGACTCACTAGCCTGTAGTTGCCTGGGTCCTCCTTGCTCCCTTTCTTATAAATGGGAGTGATGGAAACCTTTTTCCAGTCACCTGGGACCTCACCTGACAGCCACGACTTTTCAAATATGATGGTACATATCCCAAACATGATGGGACATCACTTGAGCAGGGTTAGGTTTCGAGTTAGGACAACCCACAAAACACCATCCTAGGTTGAGTGCAGTCTAGAGAGGGACAGTAGGGCTTGTAGATACTCTGGAATCTGGAAGCAAGGAAAATCCTTCTGTGAGTTACAGTTGTTCTAGATTTGGATGAAATCTCAAAACTGAGAGAGATGAGGATCATGTAATCCCAGTGTATCTTAGTTTCACAGCCAAAATGGGATGGTTTTGTAATCTTATACCTCTTTGCCTGAAGTTGAAAGAGGAATAGTTATACAGCGAAGAAATGAAAATGTTTCAGGAGCAGTATGTACCAGTATGTAACCATACTTAACCTGCTTCATTTTCATGAGGTTTTACTTTGATTCATATATCCACTTTTTATGCCAGGGAGGGAGAGCAAGTGTGACTCCTTACTCTTCTTTCTGTTAAACTAAAAGACAATAAATTTTAAACTAATAACAGCAATTTTTGTTGATGTTGTTGTTGTTCTTGTTGTTGATTTAGTCTGTTTGTTTATTTGTTTTTTAATATAGTTGATAGCCAGGCTGAATAATTCACTGTCAGATGAGATCAACAAAGGTAAATGCAATATTAAGGTTTTAGAAAAGGTCTGAGTAATTCTGAGGTCAGTTAAAACAGTTTTGCTATTACAAAAGAAAAAGAAAAAAAGAAGAAGTTGGAAAGATCACCAAACATTATGCTTCAGAGGCCAGATGGGGGATCGGGACAAAAACTTAGTATGGCAGTGTGCACACCTACACAAAAATACACATTGATATAGTGCTTTCAGAACTACTTATTAATAGTTTTTAATAGTTACTAATACTAATAGTTGAATTGATTTTTAGTATAATAGTTTTTAACATATTACCAGAGAAATATAGTGTTTTAATTTTGAACTGATTAATATTTACACTCATCTAATCAGAAAAACATTTCCATGGCTTCTAGTTTTCATTGAAAGATTCAGTTAGATACTACAAATATAAACATTTTATTATACATATTTTACTGCAGTGATTCAGACCCCTTTTTTGACCTGAGTCCAATTGAGACAACTGACAAAATACTTGTCTTTGCTGGATTCACTATATCTTGTCCTCCACTGTAGGACACTCACTGGCCCCATGTTACCTTGCTTGAATGAACAATGTCCTGACTTCTCTATCAGTATGTAGGATCATAGTTTAGAGGCCTCTGATCAGAGCAGACTAGAGCTTCATCACTGAACTCTGTGCCTTACTGGTGAAGCCAACTGTAGTAGCCAGGAATCATTTTATTATTGTGTTGCTGGCAAATTGTGTTGTTAACAGATTATTTCTTGTTTTAGGGACTGAGTGAAATCTCTGTGCTAAGCCAAGAAGGGAGAGTCAAATCTTATTATAACAAATTGGCAAAGAAGAGTTGTTCAAGTGAGTCTTAGATGAAATCTCGCCAAAAATGTTCGTTTCCACCATGTGATCAAGTCTACTGTAGTTTAAGAAGGAAAATCTAAATTATACCATCTTTGTAAAATCAAATCTACAAAAAGTATGTCCAGGCATTTAAGGTTAATTAGATGACACAACACATATTTGGTGGAAGATAGCCTAGAAATATTGCTCATACTCAACTTCATTACTTCCTTTAGCACTACAATTATGAAACTGTCAGACTTCAGGAAACCGCAGTTATGACTTCTTAGTGTTGTGAGAATTAGAATAGTTCCATTAGAAGACACGTACAAAGATTGTTAATTTCAACTGCCTAACCACTTCAGAGCTAAACAAAAAGTGAAGGATGTCACTAAGAGCATTATACAAATGCCTCTTGAAACTAAATTTCCAGAAGCATTAACTACCTTGTTCCAGTGTTCCAGTGTCTACCACAGTAAAGAGGTTTTTTTGTTTTTTTTTGTTTTGTTTTGTTTTGTTTTGTTTTGTTTTTTCCTAATATGCAGTTAAGCATGTGCTTCCCGAGGCACAGCTTTCTGATGTTTTCATACATCCTATCATTGGTTATTAAAGATAACAGGATGGTACCTCCTTCTCCCCTTCCTTTTCCTCAGGAAGTTGCAGAGAGCAATGAGGTCTCCTATCAGCTTCCTTTTCTCCACGTTAATCAAAACAAGTGTCCTCAGCCACTCTTCACAGGACGTGTCTTCCAGCCTTATTATCAGCTGTGGTCACCCTTAATGTCCTTTTATGTTTTGGAGCCCAATACTTCACACAGTACTCAAAGTAAGACCTCACCAACATTAAATATAGCAAGAGAATCACCTCTTTTGACTAGCTGGCTATGCTATGTGTAACGTGTCTTAAAATTCTTTTTGCTGTCATGGATGCTAAGGCATATTGCTGGTTCATATGGAGCCTGCTGCCAACTGGCATCCCCATCCATTTCTGCAGAGTTACTCTCTACCCACTGTTTTCCTAATCTATAGCTGTGTACAGCACTACTCCATCCCAGGTGCAGTCCTTAGCATTTAACATTGCTGAATTTTGTGACATCACTGATTCAACAGCACTCTGATCTATCTAGATTCCGCTGCAAGGCCTCTCATCTCTCAGAAGAGACATCAGCACCTCACAGTTTACTCTTGTCATCAAACTTGCAAAGTGTGTGTTTAACACTTGCATTCAGATCATTGATAGAAATGTTTAGTAAGACCTGCCTTGGAATCAAGCCCTGGGGAACATCACTATAACTAACCTCCAGCCGGACAGCCTTACTTGCTATGAGCTCTATCTTTCAATCAGTTCATCACACAGCACAGACTGAAACCATTTATCCCACAGTTGAACAGCTTGTCCAGAGGGATACTGTAAGGGACATTATCAAATACCTTACTAACATCAAGAAAAATTACATTCACAGCCTTCCCTTTATCCACTAAGCAAGTGGACATAGAATATCAAATTACTATAGCAGGACTTTCCTTTCAAACACATATGTGGACTAAATCTGATAGAAGTTTTATTAAGTGCCTTTTAGTAGTACCAAGGTTATTCTTCTTGACTTTACCAGGTACTGAAGTTAGACTAATATATATGTCATTTTCCGAGTCTTCCCTCATACCCTTTTTTGTAAATTGGCAGAATGTTAGCTTCCAATCAGAGAGGGCCTCCCCATGCTCCCCAGACCATTGGTAGATTGTTGCTATAATGTTCACTAACTCATCAGTGCTCTGAGAGGAAATTCTGTAAGACCTCATGAACTTAAGAATATTCAAGTGATACAACAGGTACCTTACTATTTTTGTTGCCACAAATGGAAAATCACTACTCCCCTGTCGTGAAGCTCTACTTCAGAGGTTCGTGGTCTTTGACCTCAGAGGATGGAGCAACTCAAGATCGATAAATAACATTAAAAACTGAGGCAAAAAATTGTATTAAATTCCTCTGTCTTTTCCTCATTCCTAATTGTTAAGTGATCATCAAGTATCAGCCTAATGATTCCAATGTTTTCCTTAGACTACATCTTGCTGTTGACAAATGTAAAAAAGCAAATTTCATTGTCCAACAACACACTGACCAATGCCACCTCAAATTGAAATTTGGCTTGTTTTCTCCATGAAAATTCAAAGTGCAATTCTGCAATATCCAAGTGAAGCCTGAATTCTCTTCAAGAAGTCATATACATATTTACTTTTTCTGCCCAAGTTCAAAAAGAAATTCCCCATTCAAGCATGTCAATCTTCTGCCCTGCTTGTTTGATTTATGACACAGTGAAATTAACTGCTCCTGGGCTTTTAAAAAGTTCACCTTGAAAAAAGAGGTCAGCTGTCATGGACATCTAAACCCTTGAAAGAAGATTTCCATCAGATGTTACTAAATATGTCTCTGATCAGTGTAAAGTTTGTTTTTTAAAATGCAAGATGGCAAATTTACTATTTTTTGTTTGTTTGTTTGTTTGTTTTGCATTACAACAGAAATTTTGAATTCAACTCTCATGATCTCCGTGGCTAAGACAACTTCCGTTTGTCACATCTTCCACAAGACCTTCTCTCCTCTAAAACAAGTCTAGAAAAGCAGCCTTTCTAGCTGTCAAACTAAATGCTTGTGACAAGAAATTATCTTCAACAAACTTTAGGAATTTCCTAGACTTGTTCACTGTGACAGTATGATATTCTTGTTGTTTGTTTCTTTTTTCTTTTCTTTCCTTTCCTTTTCTTTTCTTTTCTTTTCTTTTCTTTTCTTTTCTTTTCTTTTCTTTTCTTTTCTTTTCTTTTCTTTTCTTTTCTTTCTTTCTTTTCTTTTCTTTTCTTTTCTTTTCTTTTCTTTCTTTTCTTTTCTTTTCTTTTCTTTTCTTTTCTTTTCTTTTCTTTTCTTTTCTTTTCTTTTCTTTTCTTTTCTTTTCTTTTCTTTTCTTTTCTTTTCTTTTCTTTTCTTTTCTTTTCTTTTCTTCTTTTCCCCTTTCCTTTCCTTTCCTTTCCTTTCCTTTCCTTTCCTTTCCTTTCCTTTCCTTTCCTTTCCTTTCCTTTCCTTTCCTTTCCTTTCCTTTCCTTTCCTTTCCTTTCCTTTCCTTTCCTTTCCTTTCCTTTCCTTTCCTTTCCTTTCCTTTCCTTTCCTTTCCTTTCCTTTCCTTTCCTTTCCTTTCCTTTCCTTTCCTTTCCTTTTTTCTTTTCTTTTCTTTTCTTTTCTTTTCTTTTCTTTTCTTTTCTTTTCTTTTCTTTTCTTTTCTTTTCTTTTCTTTTCTTTTCTTTTCTTTTCTTTTCTTTTCTTTTCTTTTCTTTTCTTTTCTTTTCTTTTCTTTTCTTCCTTTCCTTTCCTTTCCTTTCTTTTCTTTTCTTTTCTTTTCTTTTCTTTTCTTTTCTTTTCTTTTCTTTTCTTTTCTTTTCTTTTCTTTTCTTTTCTTTTCTTTTCTTTTCTTTTCTTTTCTTTTCTTTTCTTTTCTTTTCTTTTCTTTTCTTTTCTTTTCTTTTCTTTTCTTTTCTTTTCTTTTCTTTTCTTCCTTTCCTTTCCTTTCCTTTCCTTTCCTTTCCTTTCTTTTCTTTTCTTTTCTTTTCTTTTCTTTTCTTTTCTTTTCTTTTCTTTTCTTTTCTTTTCTTTTCTTTTCTTTTCTTTTCTTTTCTTTTCTTTTCTTTTCTTTTCTTTTCTTTTCTTTTCTTTTCTTTTCTTTTCTTTTCTTTTCTTTTCTTTTCTTTTCTTTTCTTTTCTTTTCTTTTCTTTTCTTCCCCCCCCCCCGGGAAATTGAAATCCAAAGAATTGGTTGTAAAGTCTCAACCAGATGGCTGTGGTCAATGATTTTATGTCCAGGTGGAGGCCAGTAACAAGTGGGGTCCCTCAGTGATTCATCTTGGGACCAATACTCTTTAACATCTTCATCAATGACATACACAGTGGGACTGAGTGCACTCTCAGCAAGTTTACATATGACACCAAGCTGAGTGGTGCCAAAGGAAGGACTGCCATCCAGAGGGACCTTGATGTTTATCAGACATCAAAATGTGGGCCCTCGTGAACATGATGAAGTTCAACAAAGTAAAGTGCAAGGTTTTGGTCTTGGGTTGGGGTAATCCCAGATATATATAGACTGGAAGAACTCCTTGAGAACAGACCTGTTGCAAAAGACTTAGGGGTCCTGGTTGATGAAAAGCTTAACATAAGCCAGCAGTGTGCATTTGCAGCCTGGAAGGCCAATGGTATCCTGGGTTCCATCCGAAGAGGTGTGGCCAGCAGGTCAAGGGATTTTCTTGTCCTCCTCTATTCTGCTCTCATGAGGCATCAGCTGGAGTACTGTGTTCATGTCTGGGAACCCCAGAAAAGATGCAGGGCTTTTAGAGAGGGTCCACAGGAGGAAGGGTCATGAGGAAGATCCAAGGGCTGGAGTGCCTCCCCTACAAAGACAGGCTGAAGGAACTAGTCTTGTTCAGCCTAGAAAAGAGAAGGTTGTGAGGACACCTTGCTGCAGACTTCCAATATCTAAAGGGAGATGATAAACATGTAAAAAATAAACTTTTTACACAGGTAGATAGCGATAGGACAAGAGAAGACAGTTTTAAAATAAAGGAGAGGAGATTTAGAATAGATGTCAGAGGAAAGTTTTTTATTGGCTGTTCAGGTGCTGGGACAGACTGCCCAGTGAGACTGTGGATGCCCTGTCCCTGGAGGTGTTTAAGAACAGCTTGGATGGGGCCCTGGGCAACATGATCTAGTATTTGATCTAGTGGTAGGGGAACTAGAAATTGATGATGCTCAAGATTCCTTTCAACTCGAGCCATTCTGTGATTCTATGAATAGCTCACCTGTGCTAGCAACCTGTGTGGCTTATCAGTAGTAGACACTCCGGATGATATCAGCATAGCTATCCATCTCCTTAATCCTCACTCAGCTGCTCTCTACCACATCATCCCTCATGGAAAGGTCTGTACAGTCTCTCTCTCCTTTATGTACAGCACAGTGACTTTATCCTGCCTGCCCTGCTTATTCCTTCTGAACAGCCAATAACCCCTCTATCCCAGCACTTCAGCCATAGGACTTGTTCCATCAAGTCTAACTAATATTAGTGATAATATAAACTTGGGAAAGTATCAAAGCTTCCAGTTCATTAGCTTCTTGAATACTTCAAACCAATTCTATATTGTGTTTTACCAGCTTCCTACAGAAAACCAAGATGAGTTCAAGAGTGACATGCTCAGTCTTTCTGATCTCAGCTCCCAGGGGCATGTTCACTTTTCCAGTCTGAGGATCTTGGTCATTAGCAAGTCATATAATGACCAAGTCTGAGGATCTTGGTTATTAGCTTCTTCACATATTGTAACTGGATGCAAAAGGAGGGAAAATTTTGTTTGCCTTTTTCAGACATCAGGCCAAAATCAAAACACTAATTTAGCTAAAAAATGAAGGGAGGTAAATTATGTTAATTGATAAGGTCCCTCTTTCACTTATTCATTTATACATTTATCTAACGTATATTACGTCTAACGTATCTAACATATATAACATCTTGATTTTCAACTTCATAAGCTCCAGTGAACTCCAATCATTATTTCTCACTCTCTAGAAACCTCTGCACTGGTGTACTTCTGACATATGCACAGCATAGTAACATAAAGGCAACTTGGCCATACTTCATAGCCTCTGATAAACAAGAACTTGATCTGGACCACCTATTTTTATCCTTTTTTATCTTATTCCCACAGTGTTGATATTTTTTATTTGTTGTTTTGTTTGTTTGTTTGTTTTTGTTTTAATTTTACCTATGATTTCTTTGTTCGTAGCAACTTTTTTTCCTTCAAAATTCTCACAGTTCTTCACATACATACATATCTACAGAGCACATCAGATATTCAATAGAAAGTGAATATTTTGCAGTGGGAGAAACAAACAAAAAAAAAAACAGAAAACAAACAAACAAATAAACAAAGAAAAAAAAAACAGCATGGAGAGATCCTCCTCACATCATTTCACATACTCAAAGAAGGTGCTCAGAGAGAGAAATGTAGCATAACAATCAGTGCAGGAAGGAAAGGAATAACAATAAAATGACTGTTAAAGAACTAGAGTAGTCTTACAATTTGCAAAGGAAACTAGGATGACTAAATAAGATACTATTCATTCTTGTTTCATTTCATTTGAAAGTAAGGAGAATTTATTACATTGATGAGCCTGCAATAAGTTGCTTTGGACTGATACACTAAATTGACATTTTGCTGTATATAGAAAACAACTTGCAGAAAAACAACATTCTGCTCTATTTTCCTGTGGTATATCTGAGATTAAAATTACAGAGACATCATACACATAAAATCCTAGAAAGTAAAAGTGCTTCATTTCAATACAAAACAGGAGTATTGCTGGATGGGATTGATCAAAGAGACAGAATGTGTAATACCAATCTGACTAAGTGTAGTGGAGATTCAAAACCCGAATTAGACATGCTTGGATCTCCTTCATAGTTAGTGGAGAGAGATTAGAACGTGGAAAGTGCAATTCCTCCCCTGCTAAAATCTTTGTCTTCTCTCAAATAACTTTTTGTGATCATTTATTTATTTATTAATAAGTAAATAAATAGATAGATAGATAGATAGATAAATAAATAAATATTAATAACGATGTAGGTGTTGGAATCTGATTTAATCACATTCAAAATACAATACATTTTATATTCTTTGCTGAATAATCATGTTTTTATAAGACTTCGTCAAATGCATACTCTCCTACTTTCCCTCCCTATCCATCAGCAGTATCTTTTTATACAGTTGGATAATTTCATCCAAATTTGTCAGAAAAATAACGGTCTCAAAGACATTCTGTCATATGCTACAACTGTGCTGCTTATACTAGGAAAACATATAGATTGAAAATGCACTGTTGTCATACTCTCACTGAAATCTTAAGGTGCTCATACTTTAAGCACCAGAAATGCTGTGGTGAAAGTAAAGGAGATAGGAAGACAAAAAGCTAGGATCAGGTATTTATTAGGTCTGATACTCAGAACTAATTGTTCAGACATCGGGATTGTCTTTCACTGGGGTTTAATGGAAGGGTAGCTGCACATTTCTAAAATGAGCTGCCAAACTAAATCCACAGGTTTTCTAAAGGGGATGAATTGTCTTTTAAATTTGGAATTGGTATCTTCTAATCAGTATTGAAGCACTGATAGCAAGAAACAAATTTTATTATGTATAATTCCTGTTTAAAAAAACTTAATTCTCCATAACAACGTATCTATCCTGCTTTCACTGTGAAGTGTGCTTTTTGAATACAGAAACACAGTTTTTTAATTATTATTATTTGAGAAAGTAAAGAACAAAAACTAAGGTTTAGCATACAATTTTTTCTGAGCTCTTTTAGATGACCTCATTAAAAGAAAATGCAATATGAAATAAAAGTCCTTGTGTGTTCCTGTATGGAAGAAACATATATCTGTCATGTGTCATCAGATGAACTACCTTACGGTGCAACTTGTTATCTAAGAGTACAAAGAACATATTCAATATGTCACATATTAAAATTGATTACAATAAAATGAAGTTCCAGCTCAGAAGCATATATTTTTTTAAACTGGTCCAAGGAAAATTCTATAGTCTAAGTTGCAATCAAATCTCTCGGAGGGATTAGGCAAACACCATTTTAATTTATCCTTTCCAGAATTCAGTGCCAAGAGCACAACAAAGATGAAAATAAAGAAACCGCCGACTGTGCATTTTTGTTGTTGGAGCTGCTGTGGCAGCAGTCTCTCAGAAAAAGGAGAGAACTGCTGTGCTACCTCGATCCCACACATAATGAAAGCTCATAAGAAGCTAGATTCTCACATCCTTTTGCCAAATAACTGGATAGCAGCTGAAATCCACCAAGTACAGCTTTGTATAAAGAAAAGAAGAAAAGGAAAAAAAAATAGCAGATGTTGGGAATAGTTACTGTATTGCAGATTACTCTAGTGCAGGGAGTCTAAAGAATGCAGTTGACTATTTTTGGAGCGCCTTACAAGAAATAAATAATGATGTAGTTCTTGGCAAAGAACTAAGCAGGGTACTATATTTGTAAATGCTTCTTCCTTCTTTGTAGACACAGATGCAATGTTAAGGACTAAAAAGAAAAATGCATTATAAATCTATCTAACTAATTTTGCTGAGATGAGCAGAAAAAAGTGTCATTGTTAGATCGTAGAAAGTGAAAAAATATTAAGACTCTCACCAGCCTTCAGACATGACCCAATCCAGGGCTTTGTAGTATTTGTTATTTCTAAGTTCTCTGCAAAATGGATGCAGTCTGCTGCCATTTTACTCAGATGATATATTACACCGACATAACACCCATTTTGCACTTGCACTATTAATGTATAGCTACAGAAAAAAAGATAGGTCCATTGTCATTAGAGTGTCCAAGAGCACGATAAAATTTATTTTGGGTGATGGTAAGGTATTTGGAAGCTACTGAGACAGCTGGCTGGTTATCTCTCTGTGGACCAGCCTTACTAGGTTTAATTGAATGGTTAGCCTGTTGTTAAGGTGACACAAAATTGGTTATACTGCTTATTCAGTGCATCACAGTAACATTTTTCCACATGGGGAAACATACAATTACAACAAAAATGATCATGATTAGCAACTTAAAGCAGGAAGCACAATTTGCATACAAATATATTTGCCTATGTTTGTCTGTATTTGAAGGTTGCATTTAACAAATTACTTGTAGATATCTATAACTTAAAGTTTGGAGGTAATCCCCTCCATTGTGTCTGCCCATATTTCTGTAGCCATTCACTTGATTTAATGATCCTTGAGAGATTAGAATTTCTGTGTGTTCCCAGTGAAATCCAGTTGTCTGTAAGCTTTTTCTCTCTTAAAGAAATCAGTTGAACTTTCACCAAGGAAACCGTAAGTTTTATATTTCTAATTACATGATCCTTTACATCTAGAAATTAGGCAGGAATTAAATATATATGGCATATCATAGAATCGCTAAGGTTGGAAAAGACCCACAGGATCATCCAGTCCAACCATTCGCCCGTCACCAATGGTTCTCTCTAAACCATGTCCCTCAACACACCATCCAAATGTTCCTTGAACACCTCCAGGGTTGGTGACTCCACCACCTCTCTGGGCAGCCCATTCCAGTGCCTGACCACCCTTTCAGAGAAGTAGTATTTCCTAACATCCAGCCTGAAAATATAAATATTTGCATATGTTCTCTATCATTTCTTTCTTATTGTGTTAATTCCTATTCTAGAATAATAACTTCTACCATTTGGAAATACAAAGTTTACAAGTTGATTTTCTTTAAAAATATTCAGTCACTACTATATGTTTACTTTCTGCATCTCATATGAAAAATATGTATGCATGAAATACATCTATATGTTTACCTACTTGCATGCATACACACATATATTTATTTATGTTTATGGATATATAAACATAAAAATGTTCTAAAACAAAGCAAAACAAAAGAGCCCAACTCAATAACTTAAAAAGTGCTGAGAGATGAAAATGACTTAAATAAAATGAAACTTGCAAAAGTGCAAGCAGCTGCCATGAGTGTTCTGCTATAATTCATATATTTTATTGTTCTGTTTTGTTTTTTAGATAATTAGTTGGTGGCAAAGGAATAATCGTGTTGCATGAAACATTGTGAATTTAATTTCACATTGAAAGCTGTAAACTGTATCTACTGTGAGTCAGAAGGACAAACAAAATCTGTTAAAGGGCCAGACTCAAAACAAATTTCATGCCCACAGTACACTGCTGTTTTTACCCCCACATTTTTTTTCTATCTATATGTTAGTGCATTTTTTTATTTAAAATGCAATAATTTAAAATCTTTTCTCTATTAATTTAAAACTTAATTGTAAGTCTCTATTTAATGTTTTAATGAGTGAGATAATCAGCTAATGAACTAATATTTTAAAGAACTGTATTTCAATGGATTTCATTAATGAGTAATAAATACTCTCATTGCCTTCAGTGGAACTAGTTGTCTAAGTATTAAAGTTAAGTTCTTGAACATATTTCCAGGTTCAGACCCTTTGTTGTTCTGAAAGAAAGAAGAGCATCCTGCTGATAAAAGGAAAGAGAGAAAGAAAGAAAGAAAGAAAGAAAGAAAGAAAGAAAGAAAGAAAGAGAGAAAGAAAGAAAGAAAGAAAGAAAGAAAGAAAGAAAGAAAGAAAGAAAGAAAGAAAGAAAGAAAGAAAGAAAGAAAGAAAGAAAGAAAGAAAGAAAGAAAGAAAGAAAGAAAGAAAGAAAGGAAGGAAGGAAGGAAGGAAGGAAGGAAGGAAGAAAGATTAGAAAAGAAATAATAATAATTATTGTTATAATTATAATAATAAATAATAAATCTGTTAGTTACAGGCAATAATGGAAAACCAAACAAAAAGCACATTCACACAAGAGAGCTACAGGAGTCCTCGATGATAACAGTTAAGCTGAATTTTTATATTCCTTTATTTTCTTATTTGTGGCTTTAACTGTAACTATAGCCTTTCTGTCTTGATGTCACCACCATTTTAAAAAACATCTATCAGCAGGCAGTTCATAGAGAGCTCCACAAATAAAGTTGCACTAAAACCCACCAGCTACTGAAGCACATTTGTTTTGTTAAGTGGTGATGTATGCTCTGGCAATATGGATCTCACACCCAGGGAGGCAGCTTCAACAAACAGTTGTCATGGTGCTATTTTCTATGGACGGTTTGCTTGTTCAAGTTAAAATGTCATGTCTCTGTAGTTTTAAGGGAGGGCAGGGGGCACGTGTCTGACCAATGTGCTGCAGCAGGGTGGAAGTCTCATTTGCCTGCAGCCTGAGATGCATGCTGTTAACTCTTCAAATGTCACTGCAGCCTCCACAAGGCAGGTAATTCCTGGGTGCTTACTCTGCACACTCCAGAGTAGTGCCATCAGGTGTGTGGCTTCATTAGGTTTTTCTTATTTTTACAGTGCTTTAAAAACTGGTCAGTCCTTTCACCAACCAAATTACTGTATGCTTTTTGTTTGTTTGTTTGTTTGTTTGTTTAATCTGAGTATGACTTAGAAGGTCTTCCATACTTCTTTTTTTTAATCATGCCCGATTCCATAAGACATTTAAGTATAACTTATTTTTATACATAAATGTAAACTCTTTTGAAGTAGAACTGTCAAAATTTGCAGGTCTAAATATTGTGTCCCCATACCAGTACCTCACTTCAGGGTTGTTTTATTCAAATTGTTTGACACATTCAGTGTAAAGCCAAGATAGCTTCCCTTTAGTTGACAGGTATCAGTGCAGTGAAATGTTCTACTGGCAGCAGCTTAGAAAGGTCATCAACAGCTTGGGGTCTCTGTTATGTAGACTTTTCTGAATAATACAAGTACGTGTTCATCAGAAGAAAAGAGAGTATGGCTGTTGAGCTGAACAGAAAGAAAAGAAGGTGAAACAATTTTATTTTATGAGACTCCAGAAGCACCTCATGGAGTCCTATTGAAATCGCAGAATCAGACTGATTATTTCTTACCCTCACAAGGGTTACCTTTTTTCTCATATAGATTATTATTTTAAACACAATTTCCTTTATAGCGAATCTGTATATAAAAATCCTTAACTAACATCCCTTGAGTATTATACAGCCCTTTCTATTAAAACAAAGAACTGATACATCTAACTGGTTTAAGCAGGGAACAAAGGAGTAGGTGGTCTCATTAAGAACCCTTCTTTCATAAGAAAGGCATTTCTCATTGTCTTTACCCAATGATATAAATGACCTTTGCCATGGAATTGATGAATGTATAAATCTTTCATAATATATTTTAATGTCCTGCTGGTAGTAATCTTTAATATAAAACAAAACAAAACAAAAAGATTTCAAAAAGATTTGCAAACAAGAGTTCTATTATTAAAAGAACATATTCCTTACACTTTTGTGAACAAGAATTTGAAATGCTTTTTATTCCCATATCTAATGCAATGATGGAAATTGCTTTGTTGTTGTTGTTGTTGTTTAATTTTCTTTTTCCTTTTTTTTTTTTTTTCTCTTTTTTTAATTATTCAGACAGCAGGCTATCTCCTTGTCCTACATAGCTTTCTGTCTGCAATTTGAGATGTTATACTGAATTTTCTCTGAAATGTATCTGTTAAGGGATAGGCAAGGCAAGGTAAAGTAATAAAAAAGAGAAGAGAGACGGAAGGGAAGGGAAGGGAAGGGAAGGGAAGGGAAGGGAAGGGAAGGGAAGGGAAGGGAAGGGAAGGGAAGGGAAGGGAAGGGAAGGGAAGGGAAGGGAAGGGAAGGGAAGGGAAGGGAAGGGAAGGGAAGGGAAGGGAAGGGAAGGGAAGGGAAGGGAAGGGAAGGGAAGGGAAGGGAAGGGAAGGGAAGGGAAGGGAAGGGAAGGGAAGGGAAGGGAAGGGAAGGGAAGGGAAGGGAAGGGAAGGGAAGGGAAGGGAAGGGAAGGGAAGGGAAGGGAAAGGGAGGGAAAGGGAGGGAAAGGGAGGGAAAGGGAGGGGGAAGGGGGAGGGGGAAGGAGAGGGGGAGGGGAAGGGGGAGGGGAAGGGGAGAGTGGGAGAGGAGAGGAGAGGAGAGGAGAGGAGAGGAGAGGAGAGGAGAGGAGAGGAGAGGAGAGGAGAGGAGAGGAGAGGAGAGGAGAGGAGAGGAGAGGAGAGGAGAGGAGAGGAGAGGAGAGGAGAGGAGAGGAGAGGAGAGGAGAGGAGAGGAGAGGAGAGGAGAGGAGAGGAGAGGAGAGGAGAGGAGAGGAGAGGAGAGGAGAGGAGAGGAGAGGAGAGGAGAGGAGAGGAGAGGAGAGGAGAGGAGAGGAGGGGAGGGGAGGGGAGGGGAGGGGAGAGGAGAGGAGAGGAGGGGAGAGGAGGGGAGGGGAGAGGACGGGAGGGGAGAGGAGGGGAGAGGAGGGGAGAGGAGGGGAGAGGAGGGGAGAGGAGAGGAGAAAACCTAAAACACAGTTTCTTGATTATGAAGAACTAGCCAAATGGGAAATGCTAAAGATAAGGATTCTTCAGTCACTCTCATCAGTTTTCCTGGAAATAAGAACCTCATTGCCTGTTACAGCTAAAACCCCTGTCCTGAAAATAAATAAATAGATAAACAAAACTAGGGGCACAGAAAGGAGATGAAGACATTGCCCCTATGTTTTAGATATTAGCTTCATAGAGAGAATCCATGGACTCAGATTAAAATCCTGTGATGTGATGAGGAAATTAAGCCTTACAGCGCACCCTTTCACTGTGCCATGATGAGCAGAAAGAAGTAGCAGACTCCTATTTTGCCTAGCTGAGGTAAGGTGAACTCCATCTTTTCCATCTTAACAATACCACTATTCAAGTCCTTTTGTGTCAAGAGGAGTATAAATCCTTCCATCTCTAAGAGAGTTTCTAATTTTCAGAGTAAACATGACCTATTTTAGATGGGGAATGGGAAGATATGTGATATTTTCACATGCCTTTGAAGCTTTGTCACTGAGCAGCAAATAATTTAAACATTATGAAATGAGAGAACTAATATTACTTATCAATCTTAATATACAGTTAGAGCACATAACCTGGTAGAAGATAATTTAGAATTCAGAAATCCTTGTTTATATATATTTTAAGAGATAACATATTAATTGCATTTTTTTTTCTCATACATAAGTATCTTATTTTCTGTACTTTAATTTTCAGCATTTCTCCTGCCTTTAAACAATCTGTTATTGAAAAACACATCAGGTTCAATATAATGCCTTATTTTTATCTAAAATTGCTGTATCTTATAGTGTTCCAACATTTTGCTGTTCTTTTTTATTTATGTGACTTAAGAGCTTTTTTTTGTTATTTGTTTTAATATACTTTGAAAGGCCTAACTCAGCTTGGCTTTTCGCAGTTCTTACATTATTTCAACACTTCTTGACCTCTAAGGTGTTCCTTTATTTGCTGATCAGTCTTTTTTTCTCTATATTTCTTGTAGGCTTTATGCTTACTCTTAATGTCCTTTTCGAGATGGCTATACATCCAAATACATTTGGAAACTTTTCCTGAAAGTTTTGTTCTCACTTGCTTGATGTGCAAGTTTCAGATAACTTTTCATTGCTGACTTAAATAGTTTGGAGGAATCTGTTACACTGCAATCCCCTGAAATTTTTGCTTCCATTGACTTTGCTTGCTGTTTCACATAATTTGTCAAAGCTTTCCCTTTTGAAATTGTGTAATTCAGCTGGAGAACTTGTTTTTGCTTATTTTCCATTTAATTTATATTCAATCAACTTACAACTGCTGACTTCAAGGGTATTTCAATATTAGTATTATGTTCAGTAAGTTCATGAAATTAGAGAAATATCTGGCAGACTAGTTGAAGTAGGAGCAATAATTCCAGTAGGGCATCTGGAAATCATTGTTATGTCCCCTGAACATGTGGAGATCAGTGCTACTTCATAAGCCTGTCAAATTTTTTTTGCTTGTAGAGATAGTTGAAATCATGCAAACATCACACTGCCTTGTATAAATACAGAATTTAGGTATTTATGATACTGCTGCTTGATTATAAATAGATACAATTATGATTTTAAGATGGTCTAGGTTTTTCATGAATGACTCACAGTTAACTGTGCACATGTGTATTCAATACAGAGAGAAAAAAATGCATTTAATGAGAAGTTATTTAGGGCAAACCTGCAACAGATTTTGGAGGAGTTTACTTCCTAATCCTTTACTACATGACACACTTATATATATCCACTTTGTCTTTTTATTCAGGGTTATGTTTACATTGTCTGGTGTAATATAACTTGAACAGTGTGAAGAGAGAAGAACTCTAACTGAATGTGTTGCAATCATAGAACCATAGAATCACAGAATGACTTAAATTGGAAGGGGACTTAAAGATTATGTAGTTTCAAGCCTCCTGACATGGAAAAGGTTGCCTACCACCAGATTAGGCTGTCCAAGGTCCCATCCAACCTGGCCTTGAACATATCAAGAGATGAGGCATTCACAGCTTCTCTGGGCAAACTGTTCCAGTGCTACATTAAATTGAATTAAAAAAATCTCCCTAGGATCTAACTTAAATCTCTTCTCTTTTAATTTAAATCCATTTCCCTTTGTCCTATCACTATCAAAACTTGTTAACAACTCCATCTCTCTTTTGCTTAGAAGCTCCCTTCAAGTACTGTAAGGATTAAATGAGGCCTTGCCCAAGCCTTCTCTTCTCCGAACTAAACCAGTTCTCTCATCCTTTCTTCATAAGAGAGGTACTCCAACACTCTGATTATCTTCATGACGCTTTTTTGGAGCTTATCCAACAACTCCATGTCTTTCTTGTGCCGGGGTCCCTAGGCCTGGACACAATACCCCAGATGGGGCCTCACAGATGTACAACAGAGAGTCACAAAACTATGGGAGTTTTAAGGGATCTCTGGAAATCATCTAGTTCAACCCTTCTACTTAAGAAATTTCTTTAGAGTAGGTTATACAGGAAAGAGTCTACGCAGGTTTTGAGTATGTCCGGAGAAGGAGACTCCATAAGCTTTCTGGGCACTCTGTCCCAGTGCTCTCTAACCCTCAAGTCAAGAAGTTTTTCATCTTGTTCATATGGACATTTTTGGGGGGTTCCAGACTGAGCTCACTGCCCTTGTTCTGATGCTGGACGCTATTTAAAGGAGTTTGATCAAATCCACTTGATTACTGCCCTTTAGAAATTTATAAGCATGGTAACATCCCCTGCCAATTTTCTCTAGGCTAAATAGTCTCAGGTCTCCCAGACTTTCCTCATAAGGGAGATGTTCCAATCCCCTAGTTACTTTGTGGCTCCCTACTGGACTCTTTCTAGAAAAGCTCTGGCTTTCTTGAATAGAGGACATGAGAACCAGACACAGTGCTTCAGACGTGACCTCCCCAGGGCAGAGCAGCGAGCAGGATAATCTCCTGCACCTGCTGGACACATCCTTAGCAATGCACACCAGGATACCACTGACCTTCTTGGCCAGAAGGGCACACTGCACACTCATAGTCAACCTGTTGTCCACCAGGATATGCATGTCCTTCTTTGCAGAACTTTCTAGGAGGTCAATCTCTAACCAGTATTGATACATGTGGTTATTCCTCCCCAAGAGTAGTACTTGTGGTTGGAGAAGAAGAAGTACACTTGTTCTTGTTGAACCTCATATTTTTTCTCTCCACTCATATCTCCCCCACTGATGTCCACAAAGGCTTACCAGAAGTCTCTACCTGTGAGATAGAGATGTTGTGAGGCAAGATAACTTGTCTCCGGGGCACTGTCTTGATGATGTGCTGAGCCTATGTGTAGGACATGTAGTCTGATGTCTGATTGATGTCAAACAGCAAACCAGCTCTGAAGACAACAGAAGAGATGCATCAAAAATATAGAGGAGAAATCAATCAAAAAGGTGTGGACCAAGTGGGAAATCCATCAAAAGTGTGGGGACAACCAGAAGAGCTGTCTTCACCCCACTCAGATGCCATGCATACACACAGAGCTGTCATGCCAGATCACGTGCATGCTAAAGGATAGCTGCCCTCCCATGTTGTGCAGCAGCTTCTAGTGTTTTGAGAAGGCTTTGGCGATCATCTTGTTCTTCTTGATCCTCTTGGTTGGTCATTACCCTGTCCCATCAGTATGGGGACTTGCAGGGACATGGGGTGGCCCACAGCATGGGGCTCCCAACAGATGGCTCCCAACTAGGCAGGGTACACCAAGGTTTCACTTCTTAACAAATGGGGGCAGGGGCAAGACGAAATAAAATTGGAAGTCTAGAATAAATCTAATCTAAACAAACAAACAAACAAACAAACAAAAAAAACATTAGCACTAGTTTGTGTTAAATTCAAGCCAGAATAAAAATTTTATATATATGTAATGAGTAGAATAATATATACACAAACAATTAGAGTAAAATGAAAATATCAGAGTTTTTATCTGGGAGAGCTTGTCTATTCCTGGGCTTCTTTGCAAAATATATGCAACAAAAGAATATGGAAAATTCTCTTGGGAGAGCCAAAATAAAATTTTCATTTTCTCAGCTCACTTTTCATCTCTTGCATTTTCATAAACAGCATGACTTCAATGCAAAAGTATAGATATTTACCTCTGAATCAAGATTTTTTTTTTTTCCCTCATCCTTTTCCATCCATTTTGTTCCTCTTTTTGTTTACATAGTTTGTTTTCTTTGCTCGCCTGAGATCTGCACCACATGGTTATCAACATGATGAGAGGAGACAGGCTGTCTAACTCTGCCCAGTCTTAAAAAGACTGGTAAAGAAAAAGGCCTGACTAGACAAGCCAGATGACATCCCAGACCTGGGAAGTGAGCCAGGGTCCAGATCAACATCTGCTGTGGTCAGGCTGCCAGCCCAAAGCATTCATCCATGACTGACCAGTTGCCTTGGATCCCGAGAACATCAACAATGCTTTATTTCCCCTACCTTTAGTGTCCCTTCTTTTTTATCCTTCTGTTGTCTGGTGTTTTGACAAAGGCAAAGGAAATGACCACACTTCACAACTCGAGTTTAAATGAGAAGGCTAACCCTTTTCTCTGCACCAGGAAGGAATACTTGACAAAATAAAACAATGTAATCCCATGCTTTAGTTTCAGCAAAGACATTTGGCATCTTTTGAGTCCATAATTTTTTCATATTCACTCAGTTTTGGTGTAAGATTTGTGTGTTTGCAGCTAATTCATCCTACGCAGGGACAGATGCAGGATGGATTGAAATATAAGGCTCTTGTCTCAAGGTGTGTTTGAAAATGTTGCTTAGTAGGGGTACCATCTACTATACTAAGCAGAACCAGTATAGTTGATCTAAGACCCATTCTCCAGCTGGTAAATAAACACTTACTGCTCACACAGTATCTGAAAATGAGGATGAATTTTTTAACATATTTTCCATCAGCTGAAATCTGTAAGTCATGCTTCACTGTTTCTGTGACAGAAGCATCTTAAGATATTTTTCTGTCTTAAGTTAATTTATTCTAGCTAAACTAGACAAATATAAGAAAACATCACAAACTTCTCTCTGTCATTTGTTCTCATGACACAAAATGCATAAACTAAATTTTGTCCCTGAGGGAATATACGCAGAGAATATATGAAGAAAAAAGGAAGATGGGATGTGAGTAGAGGTGGAATTACTTAGTTATAACTTTGATCCACTGAGGATTTGTCTTATATAACGGATCTAATTTGGAATGCTGTTCTTTGCATGAGGGTTTTATTTAAGCTTGAACCCATGCTGCTAGGACATCTGGTTGTGAACTGTCTCCTTGCCCAGTTTTATTCAAGGAGAGGAACAAGTCACAGATGAAGCCATGCAGCTCTTCATTGTGGGTGATCAGGGGAACTGGACTGTGAGACACCAACCACAAAGGGTATCATCACAGGGCTTCAGTCCTACCGTCTGGCCAAGAGAAGAAGATCAAGAGAGGTAAACTTGTCCCTTAATCACAGTCAAGGCATACCTTGCGAAGAGTCCAAATAGGATGTGAGTCTACTTCTGATAGTACTTGAAGATTTGATGTAAGTTGCCCTGAGGCCAATATAAATACTGAAATTGTTCTCAGGGTGTTCTTCAAGCAGTATGAACTCACCACACTACTGAAATAAATGAGATTAAATAAGTTATAAGAACTTGAAAGGTGAGAGAACGGAATCCTAAGGGCCTTGAAAATATTAAGAATAATCGAAAGGGTGGAGATGGAAGGGCAGGAGTTGGGTGGCAGATGTTTGCTTGCTCTGAAGAATAAAAGTAGCTTGCAAAAATCGATAGCAAGCCTTATTAAAGGTGAGCTAGGTGCTTTCACTCCGAGATTTCGTTTGGTTATATCAGTCTTAGATACCTCACAGGTCAGGCATTTCAGACCCAACATCTCTAGAGATCACCCTCTTACATTAGAAAGCATTCCCTCCAGAAATCTCCCACTGTTTCAAATGTAGTTTCTAGTTCTGGGTGTACTTTCTAGTGTCTGGGTAAAAAAGAGAGGAAAGGAAAAGGAAAGGGAAAGAAAGGAGTGCAAAAATGAAAGTGTGAGAGAGGAGGAGGAGATCAAAGAAGAAAAGGAGGAGGGGAAGTGGGCAGAGAGGCTGAGAAGGAGACAGGGAAGGAAAGGAGAAAGGAATGGGAGAAGAGCATGTCTTCTTGTGCCATGGCAGTGTATATGCACTTATTTTCAATTTTCAAATTAATTTAGTTTTTCTCTCAGGCAGTGTGTCTCTGAGCAACTTGTACAGTTTCCTTAAGGTGAAAACTTCCTCTTACAGGACTGCGGCAAATATTATCCCAGGGTCTCAAAAAATGCCAATAAGAGAACAAATAATATTTGTTTATAATAGTGTTCAGTATAAACCATGACTGATTAGTATTATGTGTGACATCAACAGAGACAGTAATCAAGGTTATTTTAACATCGATTTTATTTTTATTTTTTTTACAGAGGTGAAGCCTCTTTGATGTATTATTCCATCAACACCTTCAGAGCCAAACTTTGCACATGAAATTAATCCCTTTTAATTAGACTATTTGTAGATAGTGCTAGGCTCTTTTATGTTGCAGAATAAATACTAATTCAGTGGCATTTTTTTCACCTTGTTCAGTTTGTGTGGCTAGGAAGAGTAGAAGAGCACTATTGATCAGTGTACTGAAATATGATATAAATTTTAGGTGCCTGAGGTGGTCTGAGGGGCTGCTTACCTGGAATCAGCTCAACCTAATGTTTTATTTGCTTCCTCTCTTTCTGATACATGATTCCTCCCAGTGAACATGTAGAGAACTTAGGGAAGTTTCACATGACTTAGATCCTTGAATGTGCTACAGTCTGTATAAATCCCAGTCTTACCACCAGATCTAAGCTACTGTCTTCATTATTTAGAACTGAAGGGGGCATCAGGAAACTGCATAAATGTTTCCGTGTGAGACTATAGTCAGTTTCATTGTTCACCATGTCAAAACTGCAAATGAAAAACCAAACAAATAGTTAAAAACATTCAGCCTTAAACATCAAATAAGTTGTCAAAATTTTGACTGGGAAAAGTAACAATAAAGAGTCTCTAACTTGATTAGACTCTTAGGAACCTCATCAAAGGATAAATAAATGAGTGTTTGCATTATTACAGTAATGCTTGGATGGCCATTTCCTCACTAAATTTAGTCATCACATATCATTATCCCAGGAACAATAAACCCTTTTCTACAGCCCATTATTTTCTGAAAGGAAGAATTGGAGACCATTCTGTGCTCACATCCCAGGCTGTGCAGTCTGAGTGGCACTAGAGAAGTGAGTCAGTGAAAAAGCTGTTCCATTCTAGGGAGTAAATGCAGGAGTGCAAAGTGGTATAGAAAAGCAAGAGAAGGCTTCAGTGAGGCCACGCTTCCTCCTAAAGTGGAGAGTAAGCTTCCAGTGACTGAAGTGAGCATAGGAGCCTGGCAGCTGTCTGCTCAGGCCCCTGCTGCTGTGCAGTGACAGCTATGGCAAGAGCTCCACAGGAATCTGTGCTGCCTGAGGCACATAGTCAACACTATTAGCATTAGCCTGAAGCAGCAGTAACTCCTGTTGGGATGTTTGTCCCTGTATGCCAGGGATGATGATGATGGCAAGGATCCTGGCTGCTTCCAACACCCACTCATTCTCACCCTTAGAATCATAGAATCACCAAGGTTGGAAAAGACCCACAGGATCACACAGTCCAACCATCCACCCATCACCAATACTTCTCACTAAACCATGTCCCTCAACAAAATGTCCAGATGTTCCTTGAACATCTCCAGGGTCGGTGACTCCACCACCTACCTGGGCAGCCCATTCCATTGCCTGACCAGTCTTCAGAGAAGTAGTGTTTCCTAATGTCCAGCCTGAATCACCCCTGGCGCAGCCATTCCCTCTAGTCCTATCACTAGTTACACGAGAGAAGAGGCCAGCCCCCATTTCACTACAACCTCCCTTCAGGTAGTTATAGAGAACAATAATGTTTCCCCTGAGCCTTCTGTTCTCCAGTCTGAACAATCCCAGCTCCTTCAGCCGCTGCTCATAAAGCTTGTGCTCCAGACCCCTCAACAGCTTTGTTGCCCTTCTTTGAACATGCTCCAGGGCCTCAGTGTCTTTCTTGCAGTGAGGGGCCCAAAACTGGACACAGTACTTGAGGTGTGGCCTCACCAGTGCTGAGTACAGGGGGACGATTACTTCCCTGTTCCTGCTGGCAGCACTGTTTCTGGTGCAAGCCAGGATGCCATTGACCTTCTTGGCCACCTGGGCACACTGCTGGCTCATGTTCAGTTGAGCATTAATCAATACTCCCAGGTCTATTTCCTCTACACAGTCTTCCAGCCACTCTTCCCCAAGCCTGTAGCATTGCCTGGGGTTGTTGTGGCCAAAGTGCAATTCCAGATGCAGAAGTGGGTAGAACAGCCAGGCACTGATATCCAAAAAAACCATCCAACCTTTCTTATTGTCACCGAGCTTCCTGAACAAGTTGAGATACTAACATTAGCTGGAGATGGGGAACACAGGCCCTAGTCCTATTGCTAGTTATTCTGAATACAGAAGGAATCCACCATGGATGATTTGGATTTGGATTTTCTATCCTTTGCCACTCAAGATAAATAGGGTGAAATAAGGTATCTACTACAATGTTTATGCAGTTGATTATGCTCTTGTATAGACCATTGGAACCTGTAATCAAGTCACACTGATATAGAATAAATGTGAGGGTTAATCTGGATAGTTAGAAAGGTGATGGATAGTGTGTCTGTCTGTCTGTTTGTACAAGAGTGAGCTTTCCTGGTACAAGTTTCTGACCTTGGCTTTGTGATCACACTGTATCCAAAACAACAGAAATCTATACTATATTCAGGTTCCTAGCCACAACAAAATACAGCATATATGTTACTGCTGATAATAGGGATAATGAAAGATAGAGATTGATGGTCTGAATTTCTTTAGTATCACAGAAGTTTTACATTTTACACCTCTTGTTAATTTACCTCTGTTTCACAGTGGTGTAAACAAGAGGAAAAAAAACAAAAACTTTCTATGCACATATACTGCATTAGTATTTTGAGTGTATCTGTGTCTTTGGATTTGCATGTGAATATGAAATAATTTTATGCAAGTATGGAATGGGATTTGATTGTTTTCTCCAACAATGTGTCCTTATCTTTCTGGAAGCAGTTCAGACCATCAAAGAGTTGTTGCTGATGCACTGACTAATTAGTTTCCAATACTTAACCTTGTATTTCACTTCATTACCGGTACTCTGTTCCCTCTAGTTTTACATTTAGTATTAGGAAGTTCATTTAGAATCCAGTCAATCTTCCAGTGGCAACCCTTCACTTTAAATTTTTCATTCAGTGAGGACACAATGGGAATAATATTTGTATATCTCAAGGAGATCCATGAAAACTTTCGAGTTGTATTGTCTAGGTGAAAACACACACAAACACATACACACACACACACACACAACAGGAAGATGAGACTTGCAAGAGAATAAAGGAGAATTAAGTCACCAAGACTGTTGTGGTAAATAATGTATAGGCAGCCAACATGTCAGACAACTGAAATGCTAAGATTAACATTTTATTTTATTTAAAATTTGAGATAATCAAATAGCGGCTCTTCTTATATATTACGTCTTGCAATGTTTCTTTATTTGTATTATAATCTTAGAACCTAGGAGATAAATGTCATCAGAGAGAAGAGACATACAAATTCAGTGGTTAAATATTATCTGCCTGTGTATGAGATGCAGGGCATATTGATCTCTTTCTGAGTTAAACAGGGCTTGGGATCTTTTGGACAGGCTTGAGGGGGAAATAGTACAGAAATGCAAACATCTTCCATGCTGGCCAGTCCTCTGCTGCTTAGTTTGCATAACTTCATTCTTAAAAACCTAATCACGTAAGAAATAGAATCTAAAAATACACAATGAGACTAATTAGTCAACAGAGCAGCTTACTTAAAGTTCTGGTGATTTTTTTTTTTCCCCTTTCTCAGTAGGGATCTTTATGTGGAGATTAGGTGTTTTCTGTTTTGGCTACAGAAAGACATATTCTTGAGCTTGTGTCTTGGTTTCAGTTGAGGCATTGTTAATAGCACAACAATGTTTGGTTGTTGTTGAGTGATGAGAACATACTCAGGTCCAGGTCAGGCCTGAACACTGGTTAGGGAAGAGTCACTGCCTTTTTGGCAGTTCAGCAAGGATGTAGGACAGAGACAGGACAGCTGACCTGAATTAGGCAACTGTGTTGTTCCATACCATGCAGCATCATGAAGAAGACCACAAAGCTGTGGGGAGTTAGCTGGGGGTGGCTACTGCTCAGGGATTGGCTGTGCATTAGTTGGTGAATGGTGAGACATTGCCTCAGTAGTGGGCATCAGTCAGCAAGCTGTTGTATTGTTCGCTGGGTGGAGAGTAGTTGCATTGTGGACGTATGTATATATTGTTATAATCACATTTTTATTTCCATTTTCTTTTTCTATCTTAGTAAGTACTTTTTATTGCAACCCATATGTTCTATTTCATTTCCAGTTCTCTCTCTCATTTCATTTGGAGGAAGCAAGTGATTGGATGTGTGATGCTGAGATGCTTCTGGGTAAAAGCACAACTTACAACTGGATGGAAGACAGCCATTATTATCCTAGGGATTATTATACCTTCCACTGTCCTTACATTTTATGGATTCTTATTTTAACAGATTCTATCAGTGCATTTACAAGTGCTATTGTTTAAAATGATATTCAGCCTCCTTAAATGAGCAATATATTTGGTACAAACAGATTCTGTCTCTGCAAGGTAGCTGAAGAACTTTTCAGGGCTCAGGTAAGGATATACATCTTGGCTATGTTTTGCCTCTCTGTTGGAAGATGACCTGAATTTGTCCCAGTTCTTTCACTTTGTCTCTTCTCTTTTGTGCACTGATTTTCACAGAGAGAAAGAAGGAATGAATCATGGTGGGCCTGGCTGTCTTCCCAGTCCAGATGACTGGGGGAATCAGGACCTGGAGGCACTATAGTGGGCATGCCACAGATAATTTTAGTTCAGTTTGTATCCAAGCAGAATCTTCCCCCCATCCCCACCCCCCTCCCCCGGCAAATACTTCCTTTTCTAGGTAGGAGGGCAATGTACTTCCCAGATCTGACTGTGAAGGGCTTGATGTAAATATGTAAGAAATGCTACAAAAATTTTACAGCATTCTATGATTCCAAGGCAAGTGAGAAAAGAACTGAGATGACAGGTGAGCTGTAAGGAATAGAGGAATAGTGAAGGATATGAATTGCAGCATTAATATTCTGAGCAGCAGACCCACAAATTCATGAAGACAGTCCTACTGACTCTGACTAGTATTGAATGAGATGATATAGGTACAGTCAGCAAGTTTCTGAACAAGAAAAGGGAAAGGGAAAGGGAAAAGGAAAGGGAAAGGGAGAGGGAGAGGGAAAGGGAAAGGGAAAGGGAAAGGGAAAGGGAAAGGGAAAGGAAAAGGAAAAGGGAAAGGAAAAGGGAAAGAAGAAAAAGGAAAAGAAACAGGAAAAGAAAAAGAAAAAGAAAAAGAAGAAAAAGGAAAAGGAAAAGGAAAAGAAAAGGAAAAGGAAAAGAAAAAGGAAAAGGAAAAGAAAAAGAAAAAGAAAAGGAAAAGAAAAAGAAAAAGAAAAAGAAAAAGAAAAAGAAAAAGAAAAAGAAAAAGAAAAAGAAAAAGAAAAAGAAAGAGAAAAAGAAAAAGGAAACAGAAGAAAAAAAAAAACAAAGAAAAAAAAAGTACCATCATAATGTAAATAACTCCCTAGGCAGTTTCTCTGGGATTTTTCACAATATATGAAAACAACTTATTGGATGTGACTTTGGGACTTTATTAGCACTTCTCTGCTTTCAGGAGATTTTGTACTGGATTTTGTTCCATCTTTTCAACCACTTAGAATGTATTTCAGCTTTTTTTTTTTTTTTTTTTTTTTTTTTTTTTTTTTTTGTCTCACTGTTTGTATGGTCTGAGAAAAGAAGTATCTTGTGACTGACATTCTAACATACTGATTAATGAATTTGATAGGTTGGATGCTTCCATGTTACCAGGGTCTATGGAAGATTCTTCAACAGACCAGATGTTCTAACATCTTGCTGTATATAGTGTAGAGAAGAAAGCATTGACTGCATTTAGGGAAGAGATATAATTTCCTACTGAGACAGAAATTCCCTGATATCATCAGTAGTACTTAGGATATTCCCTTCATTCACTGAATTTGGAGAGAAAGTTTTGATTTCTGATTCTTATAGTAAATGCTAAGTCATGTATACACAAGTGAAATATAGAACAAATATACACATATACACATATACAATATACAAATATAGAGATGAAATACCAGTCTTCACTTTTGTTCATTTCCCATTATATAAATTCATTTTTAAATAGATCAGAAATTAAAATTTTGGATTCTGTCTTAGAACACTTAGTATTTTAGGGCTTGTCTTAACCAAACTGGGAAGATTGTAATATCACCTTTTTCAAACTGAAATTCATCTTTTCAAGAAGAGAAACTCTGTTAGAGCCATAAAACTTGATGCAAGATCAGAAACAGCTGTCACTGAGGATGGGAAAAAAAAATGTTCCAATCAGTTGGATGAATTGAAGAAATATCCTTTTTGTCTTCACTTTTTCTGAGCATTCAGATATGATCTTTATTGGCACGGATGTAAAAGCATATTATAAACTTGGATGCTTTAAATTGTACCAAGTGAATTTGAAATTGCATATTCATTTAGAATAATCTGAATTTGCAAATTGTGCTTATATAGCTTACATGCAAATCATAGCTTACAAAAGGGAATGATATGGCAGGAGGGATGTAATTACGCAAAGCAAACAACCAAATGAACAAGCACAGATTCAAAGTAAAAGCAAATTACCATGGACTCTGCAAGATCCTCATATAGACAAACAAGTTTCACAAAAATAAAGAAATACAAATGCCAACAATTTGAAATAATAAAGAGAAAGAGGCCAAACTCAACAAATCAGTTTTTCTGGGGGGGGAATTAGATAAATATAACTCTACTGCTTTATAGTTTCCCATCACATTCTGACTACAGTTATCATCCAGGACTACTTACTTGTGCCTAATGAACCACTGCTGTCCAGGAATCACAGATTTACTAATACAGACATAACTTAGCCATTTCTTTCCCAGTCAAAGATATCGTATTTTACTTTTGTGTTTAACTTAAAAACTATCCAGGGATTACAATTCAAGGCATCTTATTCCAGTGCTTTACTCTCTCTGGAACTGATTGCTTTGGAAAATTTTGTAATTGCTGCCATAACATAAGCAACAACTTAGGTGTTACGTATACCTAAGTTAGCCAGAAAACAATATGTCAGATCTGGAGCTGTAATCAGTCTCTCACTGTTGTATATATGTAGGCATATCCTGTTTGAATTGTTGTGTAGTAAACATTGTCTATTTAGCTCTGGATTTATGAGTAAATTGCCACGGTGATCACTGGAGAAAAGAAAGAAAAATCCTTTTTAGATTAGTTAGTATGCATGCTGCTTAGTATATTGATAAATGGTTTGTAAGAAGATCTAAGAGTGAAAGAATTTCACAATACCCAAAAATCCCTAATTAGGAGTGTTGGACTGCAGTTACCTCTGAGGATCTGTAGGAACATCTCACAGTGCTTGATGGCCAGGCAACCAACTGGCAGATAAAATTCAGTAGTAATTAGTGCTCATGGGTAGTACCAGGCACTTAGGGTCAGCTATGTGCAAGCACTAGAGCATCTCATTCATACAGACTCTAAAGATTGTTATATCACCAAATCCTTGGAGAATCCAGGCCAAAATAAATTGCCCAGGTCACAGAGAAAGCCTGTGGTGAAATGGGAGAGAAAGCCTAGTTCAGCTAAGGCTTTCTCCAGCAAACTTAAGAATTAAGGCCATTTTTCTTGTCCTTCAGGCTTAAGTTTTGGGGACCCAGTGCAATTTTTTTTATACAACCAATAAAATTCCATGACACACAACATTAAAGAAAATCTGTTTCTATTAATCCTCTCTCCAAAAAAAGTAAAATACCTCCCATAACTTTATTCTTGCTAGCAGAGTTCTCCCAAAGCCCTTTCAGCTGCACATTTCAGACTCAGTATTTAATACTACTGATGCAGTTGAATTTCCATAACTCAACAATTCATTTGCGGGCCTTCACTTTTAAAAAATATGTAAACAATAAAAATAATAATAAAATAATAAAAAAAAAATTAAAAATAGCATGCAACCTCTTCTGACTGAATTAAAAGTCCTAAAGAAACTTTCCATGCTATGAGCACTGTGAAGAATTTGGCAGAAATGGTGCTAACAATTAAAGCAGCCACACATTAAATTTGCTGACGACAGCTCATTTCTGAGATGGATTCAGCGAAAGTCTGATAAAAGCTTATCTGAAATTCACAGTTTTGATGAGGTTTCTGCTTGTACCAAGATAAAATGAAACACTTTAAATAGCATGTGATCCTAAGGAAAGGTTTGCTTGGTATTACTGCGGAAAGTTAGGCATTCCTGCTGCATTTAAGACTGTGAAGTATTATGAACCTTTGTTTTCACAGCAGGAAAGGTAGGTCAGAACTGAGTATTATATGTGAAATCAAGGGCAATTTTGATCTCCATAAAAATGTTTAAGCACTTAAGAATGAAGGAAGGGAAATGTCTGTTTGAACCAAAAGAAAACAAAAGTTTCTACTTATTTTGGGGGGGGGAAAGAATTGGCCATCGCAATATGTTATAAATTCCTTGAAGTCAGAAAAGTTCATGTACGTAGTGAAACAGCCATGACACTCTGGTGTGAAATACATGTGCAAAGCTTGGGAAGTGGAAATGGCTAAACCCCAAACTGCATACTCTGCTTATGTTAACTTGAATGGGGCTGTGTGCATTTTGAAACACAGCCTTAGTACCACTTATGCAGTTCTCTGCAGGACTTCGTGCTGGAAGGTAACTTAGTAGAACAATGAAATCTCTGTGTCTGGTCCCTCCAGCAGAGCATAAATACAAGGTTTTAATCAATTGGTTATTTCTTATGCTGTTTTCGTAGGTGAAATTCTGGGATACTGTAGAGCAGAAACAATTGTCTGAAAATGCCAGAAATGTGCAAACAGATGTTATTCCAGGTAGTAAGCAAGACCATGCAGACATTAAATTAAACAGTGCTAACTAAAAGCAATCTGATGAAGAAAAACACATCTACACAAAGTGTGAGTAGACACAGGGATTCAGTGTCATGGGACCAAGGGTTTAGGCACAGTTCTCAAAGTTATTAGATATTTAAATGGATAACATGAACTCTGGAGGCTGTATTTAAAGGACTACCAGAGAAATATTAAATGCTGGTGACAGAAATTTGTAAGAAGGATTTTATAATGTATTTTTTTCAAATCAGAACAATGTCTAACTTAGAAGCATTAGGTAGAGAATATATATGGTGAAAAGTTTCTTCTACAAAGGCTTTTTTTTTTTTTTTTTTTAATCTGTTTCTGCTTGGCCTGGTTTCGTTCTTGTCAGATTAATCTGAGCTCTGATTCAGGAAAGCAAAGCTTGTCCTTATTAAGTTCTATCCAAAAGGATCTAAGGAAGGAGGAAGAAGAAGAAAAGGAGACAATGATCTTTTCTAACTGAAAGTGTAAAGTTTGTTAAAGCTGTAGAGCACAGGCTCAATGCTTTCTCATACTGTGTTTTATATATTAGATCACTCACACAGGGATTTGACTAGAAATATATCTTTTATTAAAATCATATAAATAAAAACATGTCCTTCTGCCCTCCAGCATGTTTACAGATGCATTTGTTTATTTTAAAATATTCTATTTAATTAACAATTTTCTTTTAGAGGAATAAAATATTCTGAGATGCTTACACTTCCATGACAAAACCAGGCAGGTTCACAGCAGCTTTAGTGACGGTGAAAGCCAGTCTGCATGTGAAATTTGTGCAGAAATTAACCTCTGTGAGAAAGTAAGAGCAGCCAAAGGACACAACAAAGCTTATAACATCGGCATTAAACAAATTTGGGTGTATCAGTCATATAGGGCCAACAATCAGATTTAATATCAAAGTTAGTTTAGGTCACTTTCTAAATTAGGAATTTAGGTCCTGTGGAAATAAAGGGATTTTTATTTGTTGGGAAAAGATTAACTTTATAAATTGCAATTCAACCAGAATTTCAAGAGGAAAAATAAAATGCAGATGTAAATTTCAATTTATTTGTCCCTCTGCTTCCACATGAGGAGAAAAATCTGAATGTGTCACATTCTGTCAAAGCTCATGACATTCAGCCTGTTTGGCTTTGCTCTAGGACTGCCTTCAACTCCTATGTTTATGTAGCCATTGGAAAAATATTTTACCACACTCCTGTGGCCATTCACTTCTCTGCCATTCTAACACATTTGGATCAAAAGCTTCATCATATGTAGCTCCCAACAAGATATTCATACACCTTTGTTCCATGTGAACAACTATCCAGTTCTGACTCTTCTGTCCTTGAAAAGTGATTTTCCACTGTAATGTTGTTAGTTTGTTTCATTATTAATTATATTTCTTGTGAATGCACTTTGGTTTCAGATTTCTGTTTGGAACATTTTACACTGGCTTAATGTCAAAAAAGATTTATATTTTGACTTTTTTTTTTAATGTAAAATTATGTAGGAATACAGGGATTTATTCTTCTTTATCATAGAGTGATCTGCTGCTACATTATGTAATCACAATTAAAAACAATCATTTTTTCCAATCCTATTTTCTTGATCCATGCTTCTTCTATAAGTTATGATTCAGTTTTCTATCTGATTATTTATATGCATGAAAACAATATCAAACTTACAGTTTAATACTACTAGAGTAGTAGAAAAGTAAGTTAACATTGTCTATGTTGCTCTAGTCAAATGCTTTATTTTGTAATCCATATTCTATTTTTAATTACATGACATTGTTTGTTTGTTTGTTTTCAAATTCTGTGGGATGAAGAGGATGTAACTTTCTCCATTTCTTTCCCAAACCAGCTAAATTATTCATTTCTGAAAATGTCATGGAAAAATATAAAAGGAAATGCATTAGCCTGAGAAGTCATCTTGAAATAGCAGTATAATGCCAGTTTCTAAAACGCTAAAAACTCCACAAATATTCATATTTTAATAGACATTTATCTATTCAACTGTAATTATAAAGTTACATTATCATGTTATAATGTAGCAGTTAAAAAAAAAAAAAAAAACTTGGTAAGGGTTGTGTAGGAAAGTTTTCTCAGAAAAATAAATCACTAGTTTAGCTTTCCATGTATATTTTCTACAGAAAATCATAAATAATAAATTATACTGGCAAGCTGGAATTAATTATTTACTTATTTCTTTGATATTATAGAAATTCATATAGAGATTGATTTATGTTATTAATTTTTGCTTTTCATTCTTTTACTGGAAAAGAAAAAGAGAACAAAACCTGAAATGATTAAATGATTAGTTAAGATTAGTTCACTTCTACTTTACAAGGTTGTTTTTTGTTTGTTTGTTTGCTTTGTTTTGTTGTTTGTTTTTTTTTTTTAAGGAACATAATCACATGATGGTCATGCTCCACCTTTTGCTGTTTTTTCGTATATCAGCAGCAGTCTGTTTCTACAAGCATGGTAATCAGGCAAATCCCGATATCTATACACAAATCTAAAATTTAATATTTTAAAAAATCAAATGATTTTGTTGTATCAAGATGTTTTTAGTGTCTTGTTATTTGCTGCTATTTATGAAAGGACGGACAACACTTCAACAATCCGATGATCAAACAAATTCATAATTTAATTTGTGTATTTAATTAATTAAATAGTGTAATTGTCGTTAGTTGAATAAAAAAGTATTTGCACAAGAAAGTGCACAACTAATATTTTGTTTTCTACTCTGTTTTTATCATAGGTTCAGTAGCCTTAATAACATCACAACAATCTGCAGTCAAACTTTATCATTACTATATGAAATCATGATTGGAATAATTCTCTTGTTGACGATTATTAAACAGTGTAATAGAGGTGGAAGTTTACTGACACCAAGGAAAGCATAACATAAACATGAACATAAAGCCAACTGAAAGTTTTCTTGGGATCCTGGCCCAGATCTCATTAGATTCATTTGAAATATTCCATTTATCTATTTCCTTGAAACTTATTTATTGCCAAGTAAAAAGTTTTCTTTTTTTTTTTTACTTTATTTTTTTCTCCTCCTGAAAGAGTCATATAGACATGACATCATTTAAACATCTATAGTTTGAGTTTGATAATAGATGTTTATTTCCTGTTTTTTTGTAATACTTTTCCAAATTGACTTGCTTGACCCTAATTTCATTCTGAAAAAATAATTTTACTAGAGATAACTGGTTGAAAAAATTATATGTGTTCATAGAATCATAGAGTTAGAGAATGGACTGGGTTGAAACCCATATACCATAATGATCATCGAGTTTCAACCCTCTGCCATGAGCAGGGTTGCCAACCACTAGAACAGGCTGCCCAGAGTTACACCAGCCTGGCCTTGAATGCCTTCAGGGATGGGGCATCCACAACCTCCTTGGGCAACCTGTTACAGTGTGTCACCACCCTCTGTGTGAAAAACTTCCCCCTAATATCTAGCCTAAACCTCTCCTGTCTCAGTTTAAAATCATTCCCCCTTGTCCTATCACTCATAAACAGTTGTTCCCCCTCTTGTTTATTTTTTTTGTTATTTTATTAAATCTTGTAAAAATATCTACCTTTTACATGAAACAACCAAGATGTCTCTCTTTTTTTCTTCCATTTTCCCAAATTTGCACTGTATATGCACATTTCACCTCTTTATTTTCCCTGTTTGTCTGTCTTTTACATTTTAATTCTCTATCAATTTCTCATTTGTCTCCAACAGCAAATAAAAAATAAAAACACAAGGATTTTGACACTTTTTACTTTCTGGTAACAGAAGATATTTTGAACAATTCAAAGTATTAATACTGTAATTCAGCTTGATTTTGTTACTATATCTTTTCTCAGCAAATGAGAAAAAATTAAAAAGAAGTGGTGCAGATGAAGAAAGTAAACATACATACACCAAAAGAAAACAGAACACCAAACATGAACAAACTTCAAATTTGTATTTTTATATATTCTGTATTCAAAACAAACAAACAAGCAAAATAATACTGGAACAAAACATTAGATTGATTATTTGAAGCATAAAAATGCCATTCAACTTGTAAGCTGTGGCTCCAAAATGATATAGAACAAACAAATGAGTTTCTTTCTGAAAAATTCTGGGGAGTAAAAGTAGAATTCTGCATTTGTTCTGTCCACATAGAAAAACTAATAGAGATCTATGTTTATGTATTTCAGGGAATGAGAAGGGAACAAATATATGATACAACTGCTAATGAGTATCAGTCGCAGTGAACTTTTTCTTGTTATGTTGGACTGTAAATCCACTTCTCATTTGCTGCTCTTACAAAATGGCTTTCAGGGTCTTCTCCTGTTCTATGGTATCAATTACTGATCTAATTTTATAAAACCATACTTTCCTAGATAACTCAGCTTTTTTTTTTTCTTTTCCCAACTCAAACCTCATGTAATTTATATTCTTTTCATATACTATGATTTCTTTGATTACAATCTACACTCTTATCTTCAAAAATTCTGTTGAATAAGAAAGAATGCTGACTGGTCATTAAAAATAATTACACATATAAAAATTTCATTTGGCGTTTTCATCTTCTATTTATTTTATTTGTATATTCTACTGGGATAATTTCTACCACCTGTCAAGCTACCTCTGTAGCTTCTGTGTACGCATACATAGCATGGCTTTGCAGTTATTTCCTCTGTATTACCAACAATTTTCTGCCATAACAGCATTTCTGTGCTAATAAAGTAGTTCTCAAAATCCACTGAGCTTGTAGCTTCCTCTTTCTCAATTGCATATGTTCACAATTTCTTTTTCGTATGGTCAGTGTATATAAAAGTATGGAGAGTCAATAATGTATCTATTGTAAATAACATCAATGTTAAGATGCTTTACAGTGCTTTGGTCCATTAGTCGGTTGTACCTTATTTGGGTGATTGACAGCAAATATTACCTTTCTCTTGATTTTCACAGCTGATACAGTAGAATACTAGAGCTCATACAATACCTGTTTTCCCAAGCTCACAACCTTATAGATAATTGTTGCCCAGAGGGATAATTTCTTACCAGCCTACGTCAGCAAATGATGGGTTCATATCACAAAATGTGAGGATTTATGCTCCAATCTATTCCAAAGCACTATCAAACTCAGAGGAAAAAAATTAATTTGAGGAGCTGAGTTAATGTGCAGTTAGTAGTTTTACTGTACTTCACTTATTTGTCCAGAATTTAGTGAGATCTCCTGAAAATGTGAGTAAGGATGCAGCAAGCAGGCATTCAACCTTGCTGAACCCAAGGAAAGAAGGACTTACAGCAACAGTAATAAGATCTTATCAGATTGCTTCTCATATCTTCTGAAGATCTATTTGTCAGTTGCTGGTCATATTAACCGTGTGTATCAACGTATATTAAAAATAAGAGAGCAAAAACCTATGAACTTTATTTCCTTTTCTGCAGACATGAGAGCTGTGAAAAGATTACTTTCTTTCACAGAAATGTTCATACTAAATTAGGGACCACTAGGATTTACATGTGTGCATATACTATTGGTGGTTGAGTGGGGGGATATACCAACTTCTGTAGGCTGACCAATGAGAGCAGTGTAAATGTGCAAGGCTGCTATGTAGGCTGCTTTGCACTTTTAATAGCATTGTGTCTGTTACAGCAGTGACTTTGGGGACTTTTCTGATGCAGTAGTCTGCAGTGACCATAACAATCACTACAAATGAGCCATCTCTGTCATGTTTAACAAACTATAAGTGTCTGTTTCAAGCCATGTATACTACCTATGCAATCAAGGGAAAGATACAGTGCAAGTCATCCCTAAATACTGAGTGCAGTACTTGATTCTCCTGGAGGTAACTATGCCTTTACATTTGCTACAGGATAATCAATTAATAATAGATGACTAATTTTTAGTTAATCAAACTTACATGAAGTGAATCCTTATACATAAAATATATTCTGTTACAATAAATGGCTGAAGATGCATTCGTAGATCTCAAATACTTCCAAAATTCCATTACAGTCAGCATTTGCAAAGTGCTGCCTAACAGACTTGGTAATACAGGAGCCTAAACTCTGATGAACACAACAACTTTAAGTTTAATCTTTCTTGGTGTCTGGTTTTAATAATAGCAAAGCCAATGTGGTTTTGTTCATTTTCTTCATTTCACCTCTGTGAAGATGGCATCCAGCCATTTGTTTTACTACTGAGCTGTGAAGTAACCAATTCAAGGCTAACTGAACAAGATAGATCTGGTAAGAAGCTACCACAGAAGGATTTTTGTCACCTTTTGAGTTTTTCTCACTTCGTGGTCTTTAACTTTACTATATAACAATGATGTAAAGAAAAAAGCGCAAAAAAAAGATTAGAGGTAACATCAGGTTTGTGGAAAAACTACATTACTTGTAAGAAATTTTCTGATTTTTATTGGCCCATGTCTCTGAAAGTCAGAAGAATCCAGAAGATGAACCGTGACCTTCCCTGCTAGAATAAAAAACAGTTGCCAGAAAAGTTCAACATTTTGAAAATCTGGTTATTATTTTTGAAAGTTAGTGTCAGAGTGAAAGCTAATAAGACTCATATGCTTTCCATACAAAAAGCTCTCCCACTGTCCCCCTTCTACCTCCCTAAGATAGGCTTACTCCATGTCCATTGCACAGCTTTTCCTATTGCTGGTGCTTCATAGAGTATGACTGAAACAAGATTTTGTTTTAAATTTTGCTGCAAACCGACACACCAAGCCTATATGGGCCCTTTTAGACAGCTGTCATGGCAAAGGTTTCCTTGAAGCACCAAATTGTGTACCTCTGCCAATCTAAGGAGGAGAAGGACAGCTTCATTTAAGAAATCTGTCTTGAAGCATCGGACTGAATTCCAGAGAACTTTCCCCCCAATTAATAGCATCCTATTGCCCATTCCATAAATCTGTGTTCAGATTTGCCCTTCAATCTTGGCAACTCTGCTTGCCTCAGAAATGCTGACATAGAAAAACAAACAAACAAACAAACAACACCTAGATTGATCTGTGATTGCTGTTTGATTATCATCAGTAGTGATATACTGAAAAAGCCCTATTGAATCCACTGTAGCATTCAAGACATCAAGTTTATTTTTTGAAACATGTGAATCCTCATTAAAAAAAAAAAAAAAAAAAAAAAAGGAAAAGGAAAAGACAATAACCTTATGTGTTTTCACACATAAATGTTGTTGAGTTTTAAAACCTAATGGCTACTACTACAGATGCTGCAAAGACAAGATATCATAGTAAAGAGGTTTTATTGGGTTTGCTTTCGATTTTAGCTGCAGCTTCCAATAATATTGTGGTCTTCATATCAGTAAGTGCAGCATCATCCAGAGGCTCCAGTGAAGAGCAACCCTTGAAGTGCACCATGCTTACAACTGCCCTGAAGTCTAAGGAAAGGAAGAATGTTTGTATTTCATTTTGATGAGATAATGGTAGTGTGACCATCCACATACAATGTTTCAGGTAAGATTTGCTTACCTTCTAGGAGAAAGCTCCCACAAAATCACCATCAGCTGAACCCTGAGTCAAGGAAACGTACAAGAGTCACCATATCTTTTGCTTATTATTAATTTGTATTAAGTAAACTCTGGCAGAGCTGGGGAACCTCCCACAAGAAAGGAATGCTTAGATCACTCATCTGCAGTGGGAATGATCAAGTTTAGATCTTTCTATGTAATTTTGTTCTCAGAAGTGGCATGAAAGACAAGGCAGTTGATATTGTATTTTCCATTGTTTAGGCTTCACACAGATCTTTTTTAAATAGGGTGGCAATGAACCTTTTTTTCTGTGCACATGGTTGTCTCCCCTTAGCAAAAGTAAAAGCAACAGAACAATCATATTCACAAGTGGTCTCAGTTCTTAATCACCAATTAATGTATATCAGTTATTTTGGAAAGAGTGTTCTAACATCTACATTTAGTTAGAACCTAGGCCCGACCATTCCTAGATGGTTCCTTTTCTTAAAGAAATTATGAAATTTTCCTATGCAGAATGCTATGCTGGAAGTTCTCTGATCTTCATTTTGATTAATTCAGTGTCTGTTTTGAGTGAAAAGGAAGTTAAAAAGAATAAAATAAAGGAATAAAATGGAAGGGGTCTCTTTAAGCAAGAATGATCATTTTATATTCAACCTTTTGCTACCAGCAGTCATTATTTGCATGGAACACTAATATTTTGAAGGCAGATAGAGAGGATAAAGACATATTCTTGATGCTTTTCCCCTTACAGTGGGGCTTCTGGAGATGCTTTTGTGCCTGGACTAGGGATAGTATCTTTCAAGAAAATTTATTCCCTGGAGGTTCATTTATGCCGAATAATTACGCTTACATTTATTTTAAGGTAAAGTTCATAATGGAATACTGTCTTCCTGTAAATCTGCAGTGAAACCTCCATTATCTCAAACCTCAAAAACAGATTTGGAAGAAGATCTTCACAGGCATTGGAGAGTAGTTGTTTTCAGCTCTCTCTCAGAAAAAACGTCTAATTTCCATCTTTTTTTTTTTTAAATTTTCTACATTCTTTTTTAAAATAAAGTGTTTTGTAGATATCTGAATGAGGAAATACAGAAAATAAAGTCTTTGAACTTAGATACAACATAGATTGTTCTTCCTATTTATTTAACTGCGAAAGTAACATAGAAAACTGTTACTTTTACAAGTAAATAATCTTTAAATGTGTAACTTGTTTATGTTATCTCAATTGTATTGTACTTGTTAACTGATAAACATAAGGACAGGTAGACCAGCTCTGAGGTTTTGTGTTTAAATTATAGTTTGGAATCTCAAAGCACAGGAATATTTTTATTATCAGTTCTATCAGTTATTATCACACTTGTTAGATGACCTTGGACAAGTCATTTCATCTTTTTTTTTCCTTCTTTTTTTTCTTTCTTTCTTTTTTTTTCTATTGTTTCTTTCCCCTTGATTTCCTTTTGCTAAACAGTAACTACAAGGAGAGGAAATTAAGGAAACAATTTTGTGCATAGATGCTAACTATGTACAAACCAGAAACTAGGACACTGAGTTTTGTGAAGAGCCTACACAAACAGAAATAAAATTAGTAGAAAAAGCATAGTTATCTGCTGTCTTCATGATAGACGGGAAAATAATGAGGTGTGTATGACTCACATCTTTCAGATTACATACATAATTTGGATGCACTGGCAATATAACTTTTTGTTTTATTTGGAGACAGTACAGTTGCTCTGCTTAGAAGTAATCTAGTATTGTTTGGGAGATGTTGAATCTGTTATTATATAGCTGAGGACAAGTAAATCATGCCATCATGATAAGATGACTCCAATTGTGTAGTACTTCCATGTTATGATCTGTGGCAGGAAAAGAGAAGGACTTAAAATTATCATGAAAAAATAATCTCACCCTGTTTGCTCCGATGAAAACACCAAGGCTGACTTCAACAAGGTCAGGGCTTAGTTCCACTGGGATCTGTTAAGCTTATTTACTGGCTCATATGGTGCTAAGGAGTAAAGGGATGGGCGGGAAGATCAGTGACATGCAAGAAAAAGGTTGAAATTAGGAACAGATTTTATATGCTTTAGATAAACAGTTGGAAGTAAATTGAGATTTTAGCAAGCAAGTTCACCACCCTGTACTTCACAGAGTCATACCTGCAATTCTCCTCACTTCTCAGTAGTGTGCAAGATCCACAACTTGGCAACTTAAGGCTGGAACTGCCTGCTCAAGGAGGTGATTGAGTCTTCACCCCTGGACCTGTTCAGGAAATGTTTAGATGTTGTACAAGGGACATGGGGAACTGTTGGTGGTACGTGGATAGTTGGACAAGCTGATCTTGGTAGTCTTTTCTTTGGTGGTTCTGTGATTCTATATTTCCACTGGAGTGTATCTGAATTGATCACACATAAACTACCTACAATATATGTAATTATTACCAATATTTTGGTTACCGCTGTTGTTTCTACTGTTAATTTTAACACCTTAAGTCTTTCACACACGTCAGGTCAGAATGTGTTGTATGAAGATGAGTAAGATGTATAAACATTTATCAAAAATAAAACAAACCTTTCCCATTGCTGCAAATACTGGCAGGAGTTGTCATTTTATTAGTTCTCTGGTCCTTCTGGTTGATGTAAAAATACCATAATAAGAACCTTTCTCGGTATAGCTCATCAATTTCTTTTCGGTCCTGGCTAGAACCAAGGGATGCTATAAAACAAGAAACAACTGTGAAAAATAAAATGCAACTGAGTATTTCACAGCCCTTAATGGTGTTTGTTCAAAGTTAGGTACTTCGTAACACTCAAAGGCTCTAAGGTGAAGGGCTGCTGTTTCCACGTTTGTTTTTTTATATATTAGCAAAGATTACCTTGGAAATATCTTGCTTCACTAATGCTTCTATTGCTTGTTTTACATGGATGTCACTTGCACTGTGAGGTCAGTAATGCAGCTAACAGATGGTGCAGCAGGACTAGCAGCCATGAGGGATAGTTTACTAACAAAAGAGAAAATGTTTTTTTTTTTTTAGGATTCCCCTTGCATATTGAAAGCTTTTTTTTTCCACTTTTTCCCCTTTGATTTTTTTCTTGTCTTGCCTCCCCCCCCCCCCCTTTTTTTTTTTTTTCTTTTCCTTTCTGTGGGGGGGGAGGATGGGTGGAGACAAATGTGCATCTCCTTGGCTTCAGCTTCCTGGCATTTCATTTGTGGATGAGGACACTAGTAACAAATCTATTTTACTTTCTCCCCCTGGAATGTATTAGGGTTATAGCTTTGGAAAGCAAGTAACACCAGCTGGTTATCTCTGTTTCCTGTACCTCGAGTGTCTCAGGGTGTTGTTATGGGAAGAAATTTATGGATCTCTGAATTTTTGTCATTCTTATTTTCTGACCAAACACCATCTTGTTGTGCTATTTACCAGGTGTTGCAGTTAAACACAACAAAAGCTCTCTAAAAGGAGACAGAGCTAATGACCTTAAGATTTAATGTGCTAAACAGAATCGTGGGTCTTACTGCAAATTAGTACAGTGAGCATTCAAAAGCCTTGATGCTTGTAGCATATGGACACTACAGAGTAGGCTGCTGGAGCAGGCATTTTGCATCTAGCATTAACTCATGGACTACTTTTCCTATGAGAAGTTGTTCACTGCAGGATGCTGTGCGTACTCTTTAGAAAATGTTTTTTGAAACATTATGACTTCCTCAGACTATAGAAAATCATCCAGGCACAAATCTATAACACATGAAATGAACAAGAATCAGAGTTTTGAGGTTATGAAAACAAAAAAGCACTAAGCAACACATAGAAAAACAGTGAAACTGAGATTTAACTAAGCTAGAGGTTACTCAAGCTTATAGGAAAATTCATTACTAACATGGGATGTTAGTTTAACTGTGCTCCTTCTTAAGGTTTTTAAATTCAATTCTCCCCCCATTTCTGAAACAATTTCCTGGAGGTGAAACTGAGCCTAATCGGACTATGCTGTTCTCAAGTATGAGATGTCCTCCTCCTCATGATGATCACAACATTCAGCTTTGTATTACATCTGCATTAGCAGAGAAGTAACTGCATGTCTCTATTAATTATGCAGATTAATCATTGACTCTCTCTCGTAGAGTTCTGGAGGAGATTTTGTAACTCACCTGTTCATTAAAAAAAAAAACAAAAAAAAAAAAACCCTCATATTCCCTTCTAGATGTCCTTTGATGAAAGAAATTCACTTTGTATGAAGGGCTCCATCTGAATATCATTGAATGCATCCAGAGTGAATTCTCCTTGTCATGTTATTTATTATATCTAGTTCAGCCACTATTGTAGGTAATGTCTAACCCTGTCACAGGCCTTCAAAAATGACAGTGCATTGTTTCATATAGATAGAGCTATAAAAATATATAAAAGAGTTATAGGAACTCCTTCCTTAAAAGGAAATGCCTGTTTTGCCTGATGGCACTGTCAAAATATCTGTCAGAATATCTGAGGCAATATTAACTGACCAGACAAGCAGGAGCAGAGTCTTGGGATTTTAACAATATGTTTGTGTGAAGCCTTGGGTGTATAACTATATATGGCTGTATCCCTGTATGTTACAATATTAAGAATTAGATGCTGCATTTCAAGAAGGACAGGGAAAACTTACTCGGGAACTTCTTTAGCTAAACAAGATGATGAAAGAAGAATAAAAACATATGACACCTTTGTATCTGGATAAAAGGATTTCATTTTTAGTTCAAAGTATCATTATGCTGAATACCCCCAGGCAAGGCTTTCATAAAATGTGTACATATGTAAAACTTGCAATGGTACAAACAGTGTCTGAACATGTTCCAAACTACAAAGCAATTAAACTCAGTGCCAGGAGCCTAATGCTTAGGAGCACCAGTACTCTCAGCGTCACCCACAACAGCCAGCAAACATCCACTTGCTTTTTGAATTACCTCTCTGCCATTTCACTCTCAGGTGCATTGTACCTAGGAAAGAACATGCCAGCAACTCAGCAGTTTTAGCATGGAAGATGTCATAAGTTGCCACTTACAATGGAGACAAAGAATTCTCAAAATATTGTGAGAACAGTAAGAGCGCTACTACACCACAGAGCCAGGTATCTTCCCAAAGAAGTGAGAAAAATAAGTGCTTAAAAGAATAAAATATTTTATCTTTTTTTTTATATATTTTCTTAGGACAGTGGAATCGTTCAGGAACAGCACAAATATAAATCCCAAACACTTGATTAAGTCATCCTCATGCAAAGGAAAGATTATGATTATGGGAAATCCTCACAATATTTATTTAATTCTGAATTGTAGTGAAATTATGTCAACTGTTGTTTCTTTTCTAAAAAGTAAAAACAGAAAAGGAAAGAATAAAAAAATCAGATTTTTAAGATGCAAGTATGATGGTAATGTTTCTTTAACATAGATATATCTTTTTGTTTTGTTTGCCTGTTCTCACTGAAACAGGAAAAAAATGCAGGCAAATGCTTCCTACCAAAGAATCTGAGTGTTTAGATGTTTAAAAAATGTTGTTGTTGTTGTTTTATGAAAAAAAACATAACCAGATCAAGGGCTGACATTTTAGTGATATATTTAGCACTTTTAAATCTCTTTCTTGAAAAGATATTTTCTGTTCTACTCTGTATGCAGAGGTATGTGTAGGAGAAGGAAATGTTACTGTATAGCTTATATAAAATATATGTAACAACATATCCATATTTAATACATATTTGAAGGAGGTGCAATTCAGGTAGCATAGATTATATCTATATTTATAAATCAAACAGATTCAAAATGGGGGGTTAGCCTCCAAGTAACTAGAAATAGGACAAGTGGGAAGGGCTTGAAGTTTTGACAGAGGAGGTTCAAGTTGGATATTAGGAAGAATTTTTTTTTTTTTTTTTCCAGAAAGAGTGGTTAGGCACTCTATTTAGCATTTTTATTAACAATTTTGACAAGGCGATTGAGTGCACCCTCAGTAAGTTTGCAGATGATGCCAAGTTAGGAGGGAGTGTTGATCGGCCAGAGGGGAGAAAGGCACTACAGAGGGACCTGGATAAAACTGGATTGATGGGCCAGGGTTAACTGCATGTGTTTCAATAGGACCAAGTGTTGGGTCCTACATTTTGTTCACAACAATCCCAGGCAACCCTACAGGCTTGGGGTGGACTTGCTGGAAAGCTGCCTGATGGAAAGGGACCTTGGTGTACTGATGAACAGTAGGCTGAGTATGAGCCAGCAGTGTGCCTAGATGGCCAAGAAAGCCAATGGCATCCTGGTTTGTATCAGGAATAGTGTCATGAGCAGGAGTAGAGACGTATTCCTGCCCCTATACATGACACTGGTGAGTCCTCACCTTGAGTACTGTGCTCAGTTTTGAACACCTCAGTACTGAACATGGGACATGGAGGTGCTGAAGGAGGTCCAAAGAAGGGCAAAAAGGCTTGTGAAGGGCTTGGAGAATATGCCCTATGAGGAGAGACTGAGGGAACTGGGGTTGTTTAGTTTGGGGAAAATGAGGCTGAGGGGAGACTTTATTACTCTCTTCCAATATCTGAAAGGTGCTTACAGCAAGAGTGGAGTTGGTCTCTTCTCGCTGGTAACAGGTGACAAGACAAGGGGAAGTGGCCTCAAGTTGCATCAGGGTAAGTTTAGGTTAGATATCAGGAAATACTTCTTTACAGAAAGGGTTGTTAAGCACTGGACTAGGCTCCCCAGTGAAGTGCTTGAGTCACCATCCCTGCATGTGTTTAAAAACCACCTGGATGTGCTCAGGAACATGATTTAGTGTAGGATTGTTAGTTAGGGTAGTATGGTTAGGTTGCAGTTGGACTTGATGATCTTGATGGTCTTTTCCAACTTGAGCGATTCTGCGATTCTATGATTCTGTGATTAGAACAGGATGCCCTAGGAAGTGGTAGAGTCATTGTCCCTGGAGGTGTTTGAGGAAAAGGTAGGTGTAGTACTTCGGGACATTTTCTAGTAGGCAATACTGGTAGTAAGTGAACAATTTGACTAGATTATCATAGAGATTTTTTCCAACTTTAATGATTCTATGTTTCTATGAAAACATAGGTTTAAGTACTGATATGTGATGACCTATACCATTTAATTATTGTCTTGCTTCTAGCCTGGGTTTGGCTTGCTCTAAGTAGCACTCCTGGGCAGACTGAAGGCAGGGGTTCAGTTAAGAGGGAGAGATTTTACCCCAAAAGGAAGTATGGACAAGGCCACTCTCTACTAGGGAAGGCACAGAGGAGCACGAATGTTGAAAAGAAAGGACTCAATAACAAGCAATCTTTTCTCATCCAAATACTCTTCAAATAAAAATTGCTATAGATGAATTTATTATAAGTTCAGCCAGGATACAAATGGCCAGGAATTCTGCCACTTTTTACAGAGATGTGACAACAGCTTTCAGGACGTGAAATATCACTGAGAGGCTAGGATTCTAAATATGTGCAATCTCATACTTCAGCGAGATGTCCAGACCTTAGTACTGTCACAGCTACCACTGTGAGCCCAGCCTGCTGTGTTACTGTGCATGACCCAACCTGAACTCCTCCAGCTTCTGGCCTCTCTGTGCTGATTCTATGCTTTGCAAAGCAGGCCAGATTCCTTGGACTCAATCAATGCCTACACCCCTATTTGCACCCTTTTAGTTAAACCTCTGCATGCCATCTTGTAGATACTCCTCTTCCCTGCTGAAGATCACTAATCTGTTCGATGAGTGTAGGCCTTGTCTCAAAGATTACTTTGGAATGCAAGGATAACTGGAGGCATCTGTGCCTACACAGGAGCATCAGGAACAAGGAAGATAAAGGGAAAGTCCCAACACCTGTCACATTCCAAGCTACTCTCAAGGTGCGGTGTCTCAGCCTTGCGTGGAGGCGATGGCTTCTCTGATGTTGATAAGCCTTCAATGGACTGTTGCACCTGTGTTGGACATGTCGTCACTGTGGCAACCTAAGAAGGATCTGATAGTGTATGTATAAAATGACTCCACACAAAGTGGGAGCATTTGCTTTGCCCTTGTGTTTTCATTCTGCTGGTGATCAGCCAAGAGAGGATCTGAATCCCCCACTCACCCTGTCTACTGGACTTATGGAATATTGTGCCCCTGCGGTTGTAACTATCTCTGTATTCCTGTAACAAATCTTTGCTTTTATTTTCTATCTTTTTACTATCTCTTTCTTCTTCTCACCTCCCATTCCCAGACCTAGCTAACCAAAGCTTTTATAATAAGCTGGTTGGACAAATATTTGACTCCTTTCTGAGCCTTTATCTCATGTTGGGTATACATATATCACAAACCATCTCACCTCCGATAACAGAAGTGAGACAAGGCCCCAGTGTTCACAGAATCACCGACATAGAATGTCCCGAGGTAGAGGGGACCCACAATCATCATCAAGTCCAGCTCATGGCTCCACACAGGACAACCCAAAAATCAAATCCTATGACTAAAAGCATTGTCCAGACACCCCTTGAACTCCAGTGCCACCGGGCCATGGCCACAGCCCTGAGCAGCCTGTTTCACGTACATCATCCTCTGGTGCAGAACCTTTCCCTAACCCCCACTTGACCCATCTTTAGAGAAGTTTAACTGATTTATTTCATAAGAAATCTATTTCTAACTGATTTCAAGAAAAAAAAAAAATCTTCAGTCAAATAAAGCTGACTCTGCAGCCTTTTGTATCAGTTCAACTAATTAGAGTACAAATGAAACCTGAAATTAAACTGTAACATTTTCTGAAGGTCTTATCAAAAGTAGTATGCATATGAGCATTTTGTTCTGGAGAAGACTCTGAACTTCCCATGTAGGTGGAAAAAATTGTTCAGAACAGAACTGAGCAACGCAGTATTTCATCATGGTAAACTTTTAAATCTTAAACATGATCAAACTTCAGAAAGTAGGGAAGGACAAGTAGGGAAGTGTATTTTTACATCAGCAATGTTAGCAATATTCAGTTTCTGTAGGGTGTCTACATTTGAGCCAAAAATATGTAAAATCTCTGCAAAATAATATGAAAAGTTGAGTGGAATTTAACACTGGAGTTTATATCCTAAATGTCCATTATTCTGTGGAAGTCTTATCCTTCCTCACACAGCACTTGGATACTTTTCAGTCATGTACTATGTGACTGGACCTTCAGTGTTCATGAGTTGCTCTCCTACTCTCTCTGATCTTTTTTTCTCATTCTCAGCTCCAAAATGAGACCACATTCCTTTTTTATTATTTCTGCTGTTGTTACTGTAAACATTTGTTTTCGTCAAACAATATCAAGGAATATCTGGAAAATCGATGTTTAATAAGTTACAGTAATGTTTTCAATTTCCTGTCATCTACTCTAATGTACATGTGTATCCTGTCATTTCTCATCACTTTCTAGATCCATCTTATTATCAGCTAGGTATAACTTAATGTACAGCTAACTCTCTCCTGGGTGACCTTAAAGTGTACACTACTGGAGATGCTTTGTGGAAGAGTCATTCATTCTTTGCAGTGAAGGTGACAGAGAGAACAGTTTGGAAGCAGCAGCACAAAACTTCAGCAAAGACTTTTATACTTGTCCAAATGTCCTGGAAGAAAAAGAAAAGAAGGAAAGAAAGAAAAGAGAAGAAAAAAGAAATTATGCATTTAGACAGAGGAAATTCATTATGCCTGCAATGGTGCAATCACTATGTCTGAGAGGCTTCTGCCTTTGTCTATGTCATGAAAACAGAGTCCTAAGTCTGAAACAGACTGTTTTACAGCACCATTTGTAGATTTCATCTCTTTAATATTTATTATTATTACATTGTCATAACTTTTTCTCTACAATTAGTTAACATACTGTCAGAAAAGTATGAAGAAATGAGGCAGCACTGATTTACTTCAGTGTTTACTCTCTGAACTTTAAGAAGGAACTTGATTTAACAAAAGCTACAGGAGGGATACTAAAGTAGAGAGTTCAAGATTATTGCTAAGGTAAAAAAGAAGAAGTAAGGAGAGTAGCAGGAGAGAAAATCAGTAAGATGAATTTCAGTATCCTGAGGAGATTAATCCAATCATTTGCCCCCATCTAAACAGTTCTACTAGTCATATCTGTATATTGCTATAATGTCAGTTCACCTAAATCAGTGGAACTTTGCTATGGAGAGTAACGCAGAATAGAGAATAAGTAATGCAGAGCTATAGATTTCTTGAATGAGAGCCTTTAGTTCAGATCTTCACCTCCCGAGTCATTTCACTGACTTGTCACTGCAGGTGATTCAATCTCACCAGACCCAACAGGATGTTGTGTCAAAAAGGATGGTGTCACCTAAATGGTGTTGTTGGCACTCAGCCCATAGTCTTATTTTTATAGTGATTCTGCCAAACAGTTATGCTTCTTTTTATAATTATAATTGTAATTTATTATTATTATTATTATTAATTTTTATTTTTTATTTTTATTTTTATTCTATTTAATACTGTTAAATAGTAATACCTGGAAAATGCAAAAGAATATTGACCTGGATGTGTTAAAGTCTTAGGTCAACATTTTTGCAGTCATAAAACACTTCAGATGCAGATTTAGTGAAGAAATAGATAATGTACAAAGCAAGGAAAAGAGAATCTGGGAACGAGGGACAACTCACTCATACTGATTCTGAAGACACTGAAAGACTGTGAACTCCCGCATAGATTTCTGCATTCAAGTCATTACCAGTTGGCACTTAGAGATAACATTATGGAAGATTTTGTTTCTCCACTTGCCTTTAATTGCCTTTCTTATTAAGATTTATCTTTCTGATATGGCAAAATATTATTTCAATAAATGCTGCAATGTTGTGCAGAAGTAGAAAATTATTTTTTCCCATAGAAAATTGGTACTGAATGTTTACAAGCTTCAATACTAGCAGTTTAAAAGGCTTAGAAGATACCTTTCCTGATAGATCCATTCAAAATGATAGTTGTTTCATATAATTGAACTAAGCTTCATGTTTGATGTTCCTTCCCTCCTTCCTTCCTTCCTTCCTTCCTTCCTTCCTTCCTTCCTTCCTTCCTTCCTTCCTTCCTTCCTTCCTTCCTTCCTTCCTTCCTTCCTTCCTTCCTTCCTTCCTTCCTTCCTTCCTTCCTTCCTTCCTTCCTTCCTTCCTTCCTTCCTTCCTTCCTTCCTTCCTTCCTTTCTTCCTTCCTTCCTTCCTTCCTCCCTCCCTCCCTCCCTCCCTCCCTCCCTCCCTCCCTCCCTTCTTCCTTCCTTCCTTCCTTCCTTCCTTCCTTCCTTCCTTCCTTCCTTCCTTCCTTCCTTCCTTCCTTCCTTCCTTCCTTCCTTCCTTCCTTCCTTCCTTCCTTCCTTCCTTCCTTCCTTCCTTCCTTCCTTCCTTCCTTCCTTCCTTCCTTCCTTCCTTCCTTCTTCTCTCTTCCTCTGGAATATATGAAACTGTTCTTCAAATGTTAACTAATCTAACTAGTTTTTATTTGAATTGTGAATGTATTTTAAGGCACTCTTCAAATTGTTGTAGCAATGAATATTTTTGCATCTCTAGCAATATGTTAAAAGAAGCTTTTTAATGCATTAAAAAAAAAAAGAAACATAAAAGCGCTTCTTCACAGATTAAAATCCAATTAATTACAAATACAATTAAACCTTTCTATGACAATTCGCAGAAGAGGGCTGCTGGAAGTAAAGTTGTCAATCAGAGATCCAACAGGGAGCAGTAACTTGTCATCTCTACAACTTTCAGCCTGTAAAAATGTGTGGCTAAAAAATGACATTAACAGCTTATTGCCATATGCAAGTTTATTAGGAAATATCTCACTTCTTTTATTTTTTTTTCCACTTATCATCAGATCATAAGATTTTGTTTATATGGCACCTTTCCTGACAAAGTTATTTCAAGATATTTCACAATTATAAATATACATATAATTAAAAAAAAACAAAACTGTTAAAATACAATAAAAAAAAAACAAATTAAACATTAATGTACAATCCAATCTTATTGCAAAATCAGTGCTCCATAAGAACAATTTGATGGTACCCAAACTTTTTAAAAATTCTGTTTTTACTAATGTTCTGAAATTTCTTAAAATCAATGAAACTCAAACATGATAAACAACAAAAACAGTATATGCACAATATACATTGTTTCCCACAGTCTAGATTGTCAATCATTGTAAATCAGTACAAGCTTACTGGCTTCCATGTAACTTTAACAAATAATACTTGCTAGAGACTGGATTCTCTGCACATTAACTTAAAGTTCAAAATAAAGCCCACCAGACTATTCTCTTTGTCACCCAAGGATCTGGTATTGCTATTGTTTGCTGAGGGAGGTATGCCTTTGTTGCTCCACTGACTTCATTGAAAGTTAACCAAAGGGCGTATATGAAACTTTCCCACAGAAGGCAAAAAGTAACAATAAACTTTCTTTTCTATGTGATGATCTGGGGAAAAAAAAATCAGCCTGAGGATGCACAGTTTACAAATCTTATCTGCTCTTGTAACAACAGTTCAGAGATGTTCCAAGGAAAGACCCTCAGTCACTATGTCCACTTTACACTGGTCATATCCAGCTGGAATATGTAGGGACTTCCAGACCTACTGCATAGTACTTTATGCTATAAAGAGCACATAAAAGGAAAGACCCAGCTGGGGATTTTCTTGGGCATCTAAACTAAGTTTCAGTGGACTGATATCAAGATAACTTTGATTGAAATTCTGACTTCTATGCTAGGGAGAATCATGGAACAGATCCTCCTGGAAGCTATGCCAAGGAACATGTAAGACAGGGAAGTGATACGAGACAACCAGCATATCTTCATCACAAGCAAGTCCTGCCTGACCAACATAGTGACTTTCTATGATGGCATCAGTGTGGATAAGGGAAAAGATCCTGATGTGACTCATCTGAAGTATCTTACTAAGCAAGGTGACATGGTGCTCTACAACATCCTTCTATCTAAATTGGAAAGATATGGATTTGATGGATCAATTGTTTGATGGATGAGGAAATGGCTGAGCGATCATACCCAGAATGTGCTGGTCAATGGCTCAATGCCTGGACAGAGACTGATGACAAGTAGTGGCCCTCAGAGGTCTTTACTGGAACTAATGTTCTTTAATATCTTCATCAATGAAATCAACTGATCAAGTACACGCTCTGTAAGTTTACAGATGACATCAAGCTGTGTGGTGACTTCAACACATATGAGGGACAGGATGCTATCCAGAGAGACTTGAGATGGACTTGAGCAGTTGGTCTGGGTGAACCTCATGAGGTTCAACAAAACTAAGTGCAAGGTCTTACACTTGGACCATGGCAATCTCTGCTATCAATACAAGCTGGGGAACAAAATAATATAGCACAGCCTTACCGAAAATGGCTTGGGGATATTAGTGGATGGCAAGCTGGCCACGAACCAGTAGTGTGTCTTCACTACCTAAAAAGATGGCCAGATCCTGGGCTGCATCTAAAGAAGTGTGGCCAGCAGGGCAAGGGAGGTGATGCTGACCCTCTACTCTGCACTGGTAAGACCTCACTGCAACCAGATGTGGAGTCCTAAGTACATGAGAGATATGGACCTGTTGGAGCATGTCCAGAGGAAAGCCACAAAAATGGTTCAAGGGATGGATCACTTCTCCTATGAGGACAGGCCAAGAGAGTTGGGATGGTTTAACCTGAAGACAGACCATATAGCAGCCTTACAGTATCTAAAGGGTAGCTATAAGGAAGGAGGAAACTGACTCTATAGCAAAGTCTGCTGTGAAAGGACAAGAAAAGACGGTTTTAAAGTAGAAGAAGTGAGATTTAGATTTAATAAAAGAAAAAAAAAAATACAGTAAGGGTAGTGAAGCGCTGGAAGACGTTGCCCAGAGAGGTGATGGATGTCCTGTCCCTGGAAACATTCGAAGTCAGGATGGATCAGATTGTGCAACCAAATCTAGCTGCAGTTGTTCCTGTTCATTGCAATGGAGACAGACTAGGTAATATTTACAGATTCCTTCCAATTCAAATGATTCAGTGATTCAATGACTCTATGATTCACTAGTTGCTAATTCAGTTGGGGGGAAAAGTGAGTGACTGGAAAGGGTGTAGTAATTACAACACAATGAGATGATCCTCTAGTGTATTCCCTGCAGAAATATGATCTCAGAGAATTTATGCTAGGCCCTCTTCAAATAATTACTGTCAATTCATGCTTATCTGCTAGCTTTTTCACCAGGTTTCCTTTTTTACTCCTTCCTTAGTGAAGATACTGACTCTGACAAAAGGAACCATCTGTCAAGGAGTTCACATGTCAACTATTCTGTCCCTTTCCAGAAATTACACAAAAGATTACAGTCAGTCCTGGATCAATATGCACCTTATCATCTAAATAATAGAGCACATAATAATCAATGTCAGATGGACTTTAGTGGTAGCAGATAGAGATATATCATTCAACAGAAGTCTGCTTGCCACTGTTGGATATCTTCATCTTAAAATTTTGAAATCACAAGCAGCTTTTGAATAAATCACCAAGACTGATCAAGCGATTGCAGGGCATGCAGTTGTAATAAACCTCAAAGAAGTTTTGAAGAGTGATGTGTCTCCTTGGGAACCATATAGGAAGAGAGGAATACTTTTGAGATACCTTACTGAAAAATAGCATTGCTTACTTACAAGACATCAAGAGAGAGGATTCCTTGAGCAATTAAAGCAATAACATTGACTTCAGCTGGGCTGTCTTTGTTTTCCCAGATACTGGACAGGAGAACATCCATCTGTAGCTTGTGCATGGACCTACATTAGGTAATACAAATTCAAATCCTCAAATGACTAAGTAAAGTGGAATTCCTAATGTAATGACTACAGGAATTAATTTAAAACTCTTCAGTGGAAAATGGAATCAGCTTACACCAACTGTGAAGGTAGTAAATGGGATCATTCTACTATCTGATCCAATCTAGTACTGCAAACTAGGTTTTACTATCTAGGACTGTGAACAGCAAGTCTGCACTCAGGAAATAATTATCTACTGTATCCAGATGCTCACAATCACAAAAAATCACAAGGGCTGTCTGAAGACAGTTTCTTTGAATTAAGACATAAATCTTCATGCCTTAGACTACAGCGCAAACACAAAAAATGTTAAATTCACTGATTTGGGATCCGCAGTACAATTTCTCTTCTAATTTCAGATTTCAGAGTGAATGCACAATAAGAATCCATTAAACTTGAAAATCTATTTGAAATCTCTTGAAAATCTACCCTCGCCTTTTTTGCACATTTGCAGCTGCTGTGATACAGAACAGAAAACTATATGTTGGACTCACAAGTCTTGCTACAGAACCAGCCTCTCACACATATCCATGCTTACCAGGGTTTCAGAAATGGAAGCATGTATGAAAAAAATTGTGTAACTGAATTCCTCTACACAGAAAAAAAAAAAAATGTACTCACTGACATCAGTACTTAATGAACATTTATGAAGACCTAACAGTGTATGTTAAGCACCGTGATACAGTAGATGGTGCATTTCAGCAGTGGTGGTGGCAACATGGAGAACAAGCCATGTTCTGCCCAGCCACACACTGCTGTCACATCATGAACTGAAGAGTGTCTTGGTCAGCTCATCCACATGAATTGAGTAATGGTGGTGATGATGCATTTTGTGGTTGAGAATTTTCTCTATCAAATAGTGTGATTGTGTTCCTTGTATCTGTTGTATTTTCCATGGAAATAAGGAGGAGACATTATTTTCAGAGCACCTGCACTTTCCTAAAGTGCAGTATTCAACTTTTCTTGCCACTTATCTGTCTTCTCTACACAGGAGAGGCAAAGTGAGTCACCTAAAGAAATATGCAGTGACCAAATTTTATTAATTTTAAAGTTTTAAATAAATTTTATTTTCAAGGCCACATATACAGCATGTGAGGGGTATGCAGTGACTGTGCCTTGGCAAAAATCAAAGTGAGTACTCTGAAATTTAGGAGAGAGAACTTCAGGTTATTTTAAGAGTTACAGAGAAGCTGTCCTCAGGGACAAAGAAACAGAGCAGAGATTGCAAATTGTCATGGTTTTATGATTTTTGGTTATCAGTATTCCACATCACAACATCATGCAATGTACTGGGAGCTAAGGAGCAAATGCTTTAGTTCTGGGTACCTGTCTGGAAGAGAAGAAGAACTACGTTCCCCAAGAGCCTTTTCGAGTACTGTTATCATTCCTGCTCAAGGGAACAGATATAAGGACGCAGGTCATCTGACTTGTCCTCTTCTCGTCTCGCCGTGTTCCCTGTTGGATCGGCTCGCTACTGCTGCACCCGACTGCACGCAAGGCTTCAGTATTAGCGTAAGGCCTTTGGCTCTCAGACAATCTTTCTCTCAATTATTGTTGATTTATATTGTATTATAGTGTGTTATCCTACATTCTGATACTATATTTAATAAATTAGTTTGTTTCTCCTCAGATCGTTGCCGCTGTTTTTAATTATTTTGGGGTCCCCTGTTTCCCTTCCTGGAGGCGTGGATTTTGCGAAATCCCTCCGCCCCACTAGTCGCGGAACCGGGAAAGACCAGCCCTTATACCGTTGACACAAATATTTAAGGATGCCCTTCTGAAAGTGCAAGAGCTTTCTATCCCCAGCTATAGCAGAAGAGGCAGAAGAGGCAGAAAACTGGCATGACTGAGCAAGGACCCTCTGGTCAAACTGAGAGATAAGAAAAACACGTACAGACACTGGAAACAAGGACATGTTGCCCAATAAGAAAACAGGGATGCTGTCCAGACATGCAGAGATAGGATCATGAAAGTCAAGGCACAGATGGAACTTCACTTGATGAAGGAGGTGAAAAATAACAAGAAATTCTACAGGTACATTGATCAGAAGAGACAGACCAAAGAGAGTGTACTCTCTCTGGTAAATTAAGGGGGGAAACAGGCTACAAAAGTCATGGAGAAGGCTAAGGTACTCAATGAGTTCTTTGCCTCAGTCTTCACTGGCAGCCAGGATTGTAATACTTTTCACATTCCTGAACTTCACAGCCTTGAACCTCCTGCTGAGAACTGGGGGAACAAGTCTGTAGGAAAAGGGCAAGCCTGAAAATTTCTCATGAGTTAGAATATGTACAAGTCTATGGTGTCTAATGACATACACCCCAGCTTCCTAAAGGAACTGGCTGATATGGCTGCCAAGCTGTTTTCCATCATGTTTCAAAAACCATGACTGTCAGGTGAAGCCCCATGTGACTGGAAAAAGGGAAATATTATTCCCATTTTTAAGAGTTGGAGAAAGAAAGAGCAGGGAAACTACAGACTTGTGAGTCTCTTGTCTGTACGTTGGAAGATCATGGAACAGATCCTCCTGGAAGAGATGCAAGGGCACATGAGGTACAAGCAGGTGATCCAAGACAGCCAGAACCACTTTGACAGGGGTAGATCATGCCTGACCAAACTGGCAGCCTTCTCTTACGATGGGACAACATCAGTTAACAAAGGAATGGTAGCTGATGCCATCTACTTGGACTTCTGCAAGACCTCTGACATACACCCACACCATGTCTTTATCTCTAAGTTGGAGAGATACAGGTCTGAAGGATGAACTCTTCACTGGTTATGGAATTAGCTGGAATGTCACAGTCAGAGGGTTGTGGTCAATTACTCCTTTTCTGGGTGGAAGTCAGTCATGAATGGTGTTCTCCAGGGGTCTGTTTTGGGACTGGTACAGTTTAACATCTTTATCAGTGACATTGATTATGGAATTGTGTGAACCCTCAGTAAGTTTGCAGACAACACCAATCTGAGAGGTGCAGTTGATGTGAGAAAAAGAAAGGATGCAATCCAGAGGGATTTGGACAGATCTGAAAATGGGACCTTGTGAACCTAATGAGGTTCAACAAGGCCAAGTGCAAGGTGTTGTTCTTGGGCCAGGACAATGCCAGATATATGTAAAGACTGGAAAAAGAGCTTGATAGGATTCTTGATCACATGAGGAATGAGCATGTGATCCGAGACAGCCAGCATGGCTTCACCAGGGGGAAGTCATGCTTAAGCAATCTTGTGGCCTTCTATGATGGAGTGATGGCGTTGATGGATGAGGGGAAGGCAACCGATGTCATTTACCTGGACTTGACGAAGGCCTTTGACATGGTCCCCCACTGCATCCTTATCTCCAAATTGGAGAGATAAGGATTTGATGGGTGGACCACTCGTTGGATAAGAAATTGGTTGAAAGATCACAGACAAAGCATGGTAATCAATGCATCTGTGTCCAGGTGGAGGCCGGTAATGAGCGGAGTCCCACAGGGGTCTGTCTTGGGACCAGTGCTCTTTAAGATCTTTATCAATGACATCGACGATGGAATCGAGTGCACCCTCAGCAAATTTGCTGATGACGTCAAGCTGAGTGTTGTGGTCGACACGGAGGAAGGAAGGGATGCCATTCAGAGGGACCTTGACAGACTTGAAAGGTGGGCCCGGGTGAACCTAATGAGGTTCAACACGGCAAAGTGCAGGGTTTTGTACTTGGGCCGGAGGAACCCCAGGAATCTATTCAAACTGGAAGGAACAGTCCTTGAGAGAAGCTCTGCGGAGAACGACCTGGGAGTCCTGATGGATGACAAACTTAACATGAGCCAGCAGTGTGCTCCTGCAGCTCAGAAAGCAAATGGTATCCTGGGCTCCATCATGAGAGGGGTGGCCAGCAGGGACAGGGAGGTGATTGTCCCTCTCTACTCTGCTCTTGTGAGGCCCCGTCTGGAGTACTGTGTCCAGGTATGGAGCCCCCAGTACAAGAAAGACAGAGCTGTTGCAGAGGGTCCAGAGGAGGGCCACAGAAAAGATCAGGGGGCTGGAGCACCTCCCATACAAGGACAGGCTGAGGGAGCTGGGCTTGTTCAGCCTGGAGAAGAGAAGGCTGCAGGGTTTCAGTACCTGAAGGGAGGCTATAAACAGGAAGGGAGTAAACTCTTTGAAAGGGTAGATAACAGCAGGACAAGGGGGAACGGTTTTAAGTTGAAAAAGGGAAGATTTAGGTTGGATGTTAGGGGGATGTTCTTTACCAGGAGAGTGGTGAGGTGCTGGAACGGGCTGCCCAGAGAGGTTGTGGATGCCCCATCCCTGGAGGTGTTCAAGGCCAGGTTGGATGGGGCCCTGAGCAGCCTGGTCTAGTAAATGGGGAGGTTGGTGGCCCTGCCTGGCAGGGGGGTTGGAGATTCATGATTCTTGAGGTCCCTTCCAACCCAGGCCATTCTGTGTTTCTGTGATTCTGTGATTCTCTGAAAATAACAATGAAAAGGAACAAAAGTATAGCTTTTTACTCTGACAGTATGAAGGTGAATCTTCAGCTTTTTCAGATTCTGGCAGTTGCTTCTGTGTTTCGGTTTGCTGTGGGCTCAAATTGGCTGCCTAAGGACAGATTCAAAACAACTGTCTTTCCCACACCAGTTCCTCCAATCCATATAATCTCTCTGGAGGACAGCTCCTCTGTGTTTTTTATTTTTTTATATTATTTTATTCTATTTATTTATTTATTTTACCTCTTTCTCCCCCAGCACTGTCAGCAATAAACCCAGTAACTTACTTGATACCGTGTTTTTGTTGTTGTTGTTGTTTTATTTCCTAGCCTTTTGGTGGCTGAAGAAATTTAGCATTGCTGTCTGAGGACTTACACAAACATGTCAGTTCTTTGCAAAGCATCTCCTGGTTTTGTCAGCTGCATGAGCTAATGCCAGTGAAACTCCAATGCTTTGGAAGAAAATCCAGGGGCACCTTGAGGGTTTTTTTTTTTTTTTTTTTTTTTTTGTAAAGTTCAAGATGATTAATTATATGGGACTCAAGATATGTAAGTTATCCAAGTTTTCACCATTAATCACATAAATGAACAGAAAATAATTAGTTCGTAGTGACTTTCTGGCTTATTATAATCAGCCCAACTCAAATCGACTTAGCCCAGAGAGCCAAATATAGCAAGGAAAAAACCTCGAGGCATTTTTTCGCTATGTGTTGCCTGTTATCACACAGTGAGGTTTCTGTTCAAATGATGTGCCTTATTAAGGCAGGCGAAAACCATTTAAACAATGTATCAGAAATGCAGACAAGCTGCAGAAAAATACATGAATAAAGAGTATATTTTTCTTGAAATATATTGATGGCTAACTCTGCTAAAACTTTGCAAAATGTGTTTTCTAAAGCACTGACATTATGTTTTTTTCTAGTAATGCAATCGGCTTCTTCTTCTCTTTTTCTTTGTAGTCACTTCTTTCTCCCTTATTCCTTCTCCTTGTAATGGGCTTGAAGAATGGTTATTATTCCCTTTTATTTTACTGGACTAAACCATGTGCTTATTAGAATAAATGTTATCATTATCCCTTTTATTTTATGATTATTAATTTTTTATTTGATTGCCAATACTTTTACTGTAGGCTTAAAGCCTTGAATATTACAAGTTATGGAACAATAATAAAATGCAAAGGCTTGGTTATTATTCTTTCTTTTTCTTAATAAATATGACCTTAATTTTTAAAGATCTCTTCTAAAGGTAGGTACCCCAAATCATACTTAATTGCTAATTGTTCTGACATCTATAGCAATTTAAGACCACAGTCTCTCTGATATTTTGACTGTTTGCATTATACAAAGTTCTACTTTACATGTTTATCTCTGAAAGTCTGGACATCATGACCTCAGCAGACTGCTGAGACAGATAGCTTGTCAGATGGGTTTCTCAACCAGCACACTCAAGTAAGTGATAAACTTAGGACAGTTATCTGTGTTTCATGTCACTAGGACTGTGAGGTTGAGTCAGGAGAGCTGCATTTTTAGATACAATTAAGAGAGGGTCCCAGGACTTTTCCTGGTGTCATGAATAAAGAGATAAGGCTCAAGAGAATATCAGATATGTCCTGATAGTTTTTGTTGTGTAACATCAATCTGATGATGCAGCAAAGAATATATCCTTGTTTTGAAAGCTCAATAGAACTTCAGCATGCATCTTGGACAAATTAAATTCAAGGCTTTCTTTTAAAGCAACACAACTTGCAGGCACAGACAAATCTGCACATTTCTCTTTAAGCAACAGGAACAAGTGCATGTAGACTTAGGCTTTCAGTTGACAGCACAGTGGAAAAGGAACAGAGATGGTCAGAAGATTCAACTTCACTCTCTCTACAAAGATAACTAATAGGAACAAGCTGCTCAGAGAGGTTGTGGAAGTTTATTTTTTCTAGGTATTCCAAATCTGCCTGAATGCTTTCCTATACAACTTCATTGACAGGTCTAACAGATAGTTTGACTAGATGATCTCCAGATGTCCCTTATGATTCCTACAATTCTGTGATTCTTTGTGATTCAGTGCTTCTTCAAATTTAATAGCAGCTTGTTAACCTGAGTGCCATTACAGAAGTAAACCAACAAATGAGATTGTTAGATGACTCAGGCTCCTTAAAATTATCTAACTCTCTTTTATAAGTCTATTTTTAATCCCACACTGTGTAGAAGACTTGTTGTTATTTCAACATGTCATTAAAAACAAAGAGCAAGGAACTACCTAAAGATAATTAGTTGAGCAGGCAGCACCTTTGCAACTTCTTATGAAGAAATGCTCAAGACAGAATACTCAGTCTTACTCTTCCTCATCTTGAATTTGGTACTTTCACACTTATATAGGCCTCAGAACCCTTTCTTTCAAAAGTGAAAGCAGAGATCAATGCTTTTAAATTATAACTGGTAGTAAGATGACAGCATGTGAATAAAATCCCAGTTTAGTATCATCAGACAAAAAATAAAAATATGCTGTATGCTTCCCTCATACTGTTGGTGAGATTTCCCCATTGGCTTTAAATATCTACCCAGATTTTTCGGGGGGGGGGGGGGGGGGAAACAATACAGCTCGGGAACTTGAAATAACAACCAAATTACAGCATACAGAGAAATGACAGGACACATTTTAGAAAGTAAATAGCAGTGCATGCTTTGAAGAAAAAAAGTATGTGGGATGAAGTAAAAAAGGTAAATTGCTTGTTACACTCAGTGCCATTGCAAGAATGGCTGAGAGATTGTAGGGACTTATGGAAGTAGAAGTTACATCAACACTCTGGAAGATGCTCATTAATTGAAGAGTCGTGACAAACACGGATATTTCACTAAATTTATGTTCCCAAAAGGAACACCTCTACTTTTGTTGTTTGTTTGTTTGCTTTTATTCTTTCTATCTTAATTCCCTAATAAACCAGATACCAATTATTGCAGAATCACAGTCAAACCATAAAGATTACTTAACTGTTTCGAAAAGATACAATCTAATCTAAACTAGTATTTCCATTCATTCTCATCCCACAGGTCATGCAATTGCTCAAAAAGCTTTGCAACACTCTAGGTATGGTAGCAGACTAAGAATTACACAATTTTAGTGAAGATTCTCTGCTCTATTACAAACCTGTGTAACTTCAGCTTGATCATATTGCTTTTATTCCCCCTTTTCTAATCAGGCTAAACTCTTCTATGCAACACCAGTCTGTTATTACATTTGCACAATCTCCAGTTCAAAAGCGATAACAAAACAGCTTGAACTCATATTCACCAATAATATAACTAATAATATAATTTTTTTTTTCTATTAACAGCAATGCTCATGCATCAAACGGGCATACTATGAAGGTTTATAATAAAATAAGAATTAAAAAAATGAAATAGTATTGCTAATAAAACATCTCTTCAAATTTTCTCATTTACAGTACGTGTATGTGTCGGTAGATGTGTGCGTGTGTGTGTGTGTGAGTCCCTAGCATAATAGAGCCAAATTAAATTTTGCATATTATATCAAAACAAGTGCAGTCACAGTAACCATTTATTTCTCAACATTTTCATTTCTTTTTTTAATGAACTTCCCCTGAGGACATTCTCACAATTGAACATTTATTTATTATATGCAACAAAAAGAATTTTGATTGTTCCAGCTGTGGCAAAGAAATATACTTTGATAAGCATATAGTACCACAGATGAAAATAACAACACAAGTAAGTAATTAAAAGCTTTGGAATTTAAGGGTGAAATTCTCCTCTGACATTTTTGTGTGGATTTTAATGTAGCTATTCTAGAAAAATAAATCCTCAGAAAAAGAAGGAGGTTAGGAATATTTATCTTTACTTTCCTATTTCTCTACAGCAATTACATTTTTTCCATTTTTGGCAAAACTAATTCTGACTAATGTGAAATCTTAGTGTACTTGATTTGGAAAACTGAAATTATAGGAACATTAATTATGTAAAAATTACATATATATATATTTATTTACACATACAGTGGAAACTGAAGAAGAAACACTGATATGAAACAATTTCTTGCAGATAAATTCTATGTGAACTACAAAACCAGGCATTTTTCTGGATGAGAACACACAGTCAAGTTGCCCTGGAGTAAAAAGTTCCTTTGCATCAGCTTATTTGTAAATATTATTATTATTTATGTATTCAACTCATTTTACCTTAAAGATTTTTGTACTTCTTTCAACTGTGGTGGAAAATAATAATCTATTATAATGTATATAAGTGGGATAAGAAGAAAGCACTGCAGCACACAGTGCTTTTAAGCAGTACTGTGTATGGAATATCACAACTTGTAAAAAAAAGTCCTTTTACATAATACTGAAAAAAGAAAAAAAACTTAGAGATTGAGAATATTTTTGAATTTTGTGTTGTTTTCTTAGCATTGTGATTGTCATGTATAATTAAGATTCATGCCCTAAGATTTCATAGAATGTTAACAGTTAAAATTCACTGACAAATGCCTCTTCAGCTCTTATTCTCCTTATTGTCCTTCATAAGAACTTACACTTTTTTTTTTCCTTCTTTTTTTTTTTCTTTCTTTTTTTTTTTTTTTTCTTTTCTGTAGAAGTCAAATTATATTGGGGTAGAAGACAGTAGTGGAAAAGCTGTTATTCATTCCAGTGCGGTAATATCTAAGAACACTGATGAGAAATGATGAGAATTTGTTCTTGCCTTGATTATCTACTCCATGTCAATGCAGTGCAGCCCTCACTTAATATTTGGGGTCTGGGAAGAAAGTTTTCATTTTTTAGTTGCTTTTTTTTTTTCTTTTTCCTTTTTTCTCCCCAAAATATGTAACCCACCTTTAAAAGGAAAATATTTTCTCCTGAATTAATAGAAGCCAAATAAATTGAGCCCCCTTCCCAGATACTGGGCAAATGTCTGTGTGTTGGTAACAAATTTGGAAGGATATTGCTGAGATTTTAGGAATATGCCTATAGGAAGATAATTCAGAAATTTATTAGTAAGTGTTCTACTTTCTTGGTGAAGTGTAATTGTAAACAGTAGAGTTCTTTTGAAAGGAAAACTTAGGTGTGACATAGCTGGTATTTCTAGCAAATAAACAGAAGCCATATAACAGCTCCACCTGCAAATCAGAATAGGTGGAAGGAGGTTTGGATATTTAAGACAAAGAGTTTGTGTTTAAAATGAAAATAAAATAAAATAAAATAAAATAAAATAAAATAAAATAAAATAAAATGAAATCTAGTAAAGCTTATTTGCTGAACTTTCTCTCTTTCCTTTTCTTGTTCTTGTTCTTTTTCTTTTTCCTTTTCTATTTCTTTTTTTCTTTCTTTTTTTTTTTTTTTTTTCTTTTGGGAAAGGAGTAGTGGCAGTCAATGTGAAATTATATGAAAATATATGTAAGAATTTTTAGTAAATTCTTTGAGGTGTTTGCCTGAGTTCAGTCACAGCCCAAAATCATTACTCTCATCTTATTAGTTTAAAGCTGAGATAAAAACTCAAAGTGACAGCGCTGTCGACACACTGAGACATAATGCAACAAAGCATTGTGCTTCCGGGTCAGCAAACAGAGCATCAACTTCCAAATGAAAAGGCACTGAGAAAGGGGGAAAAAGCAACTGTATGCTATGTATCATCCCCATATAATGTCATAAATCAGAATAACACATTTATCAATGAAAGCAGGAGCAGGAGTGGATATGTGCAGAAAGATTTCGTGCCACCATCAAGAGCCTAATTCATTTATTTTCAAAATTTGTCTGATGATGAGGCAGAGGAGAGATAGCAATCTGTTACGTGTCTGAATATTTGACTAAAAAGAAAAAGGACTTCCTCTTCTCCACCACACACACACACATACACAAGACGAAGTGAGAAACCATAAAAGCAAGATCTGGTGTGTAGTTCTTACATACAAAAGTAAACAGTGCAAGATGAAAAGCCTTTGGAATTATATTTAACATTGTAACATCTCTGTTCCTTCATAATAATTCCATTAGACTCAAAACTGAGAGGATACAAAGATGTTTGCTCTCTTTCTTTCCTGTTCAGAATCAGACCTCTCACACCTTTCTGGTGTTGCTATCAGGCATCAGTTTTTCTGCGTGCGCATATACTTGCAGAGGAAACAGGACTTTTGCCTCCACTACTTCATGTGAAAGCTCAAGGAGAAATTGTGAAAGGATAGAATAGGGGAGGCATGTCCAACCTGCAGCCTGCAGGCCACATGTAACTTGGCATCTGCCCCATGTCATCCAGCACCATGTGAGCATTGCCACATTATTAACCAGGTCTGGGCTGGAACCAGTGCATGGGGAGGGTTCAGTCCAGTGCTAACTCAAGTTATGGTAAATAATTGCATGCACTTAGACACATTCACTAAAAAAAAAGCTATTTGAAAACAGAGAAAAATAAAATCATAGAATCCTTAGAGTTGGAAGGGACCTTCAAGATCATCTAGTCCCTGAAATGAACAGGGACGTTCACAGCCAATTCGTGTTGCTCTAGTCTGACCTTGGTTACCTCCAGGGGTGGATCACCTACCAGATCTCTGGGCAGCTTGTTCTGGTGTCTCACTACTCTCAATTTTTCCTTGTCCACAGACCCTGTTAAACAGTCTGTCCCCTTCTTTCCTATAGCTCCCCTTTAGATATTGAAAGGCTGCTCTTGGGTCATCTTGGAGCCTTTTCTTCTCCAGACTGAACATCCCCAGCTCTCTCAGCCTGTCCTCGTAGGAGAGGTGTTCCACCCCTTGGATCACATTTGTGACCCTCCTCTGGATGCTTTCCAACAGGTCTATGTCTCTCCTGTACCTAGGACTCAGTACTCCAGGTGAGGTCTCAACAGCACAAAATAGAGGGATGGGATCACCTTCATAGACCTGCTCGCCAGGCCTCTTTTGATGCAGCCCAGGATATGGTTCTCTTTCTGAGCTGTGAGAGCAGATTGCTGGCTCATTTCCAGCTTACCAACCACTAGTACTATCCTTTTCAGTAGGTCTGTACTTAATCCTTTCATCCCTCGGCTTGTATTGGTACGGGGGGTTGCCTTGACCCAGGTGCAAGACTTTGCACTCAGCTTTGTTGAACTTCATGAGATTCTCCTGGTCCCACTGCTCAAGTCTGTCTAAGTCCCTCTGGATGGCATCCTGTCCCTTGGGCATGTCTACTGCACCCCGCAGCTTGGTGTCATATGCAAATTTGCTGAGGGTGCACTCAACCCCGCTGTCAATGTTGCTGATGAAGATATTAAAGATGTATCTGTCCCAGCATTGACCGCTGGGGGACGTCACTCATCACTCATCTCCATCCAGACATGGAACCATTAACCATCACTCTCTGGACTCAATCCTGCAGCCAGTTCTTCATCCATTGGACAGTCCATCCATCAAATCTATATCTTTCCAACTTGGAGAGAAGGATGTTGTGTGGGTGTACTGGGTCAAAGCCTTTAAAAGGACAATAGGTAACCATGGTTTTCATTTTCATAAAGTAGTTTGAGAGTAGGTTTCAAGATTGCCAAAAGAACGTCAAGTTTTTGGTTTATTCACAACTCCTTTGACATTTGACCTAAACACACTACTTGAGAATTTTCAAATGGAATAGTGTTGCAGCCAAAAATTTGATCATGTGTCCTTACCGAGCTTTTAGTAGACTTACTGGAGAGAAATATCCCTCACTTCACAATCACACCTTACATTTGTGAACAACTGTTTTCAGGGATGAAGCATAGGAAGAGTCAAATTTCATCCAAAATCTCTGACGAACACCTTGAGAGCTAAGAATTTCAACCACTGACATCAAATCAGACTGATGAGTTGTTTTTTAGAAAAACAAGGTCAGATTCCTCACTAGTTTTATGTTTTTGTTGCTTACTTGTTAATGTGTTTTAATTAAAAAAATAATGATAATAACAAATTAAAACAAGCTTTGTCACTTATGTGCAGTAACTATATCATATAGCTTATGAAGGCTTCTCTGAAAACAGTGACTCCTGTTTTATGTTGTCCCACTTCAGAGGTGAATGTTTGTGGTATGGCAGTAGAGGCTAAAACTTTCTGAGAATATTCCATTACATTTTGTTGCTGTATGACAGATGGCAGCAGAGGGACAGTCTGACATAATGTCAGACATGGAAGTACATATGAAGCAGAGGTGTGGAACTGAGTTCCACACTGCAGAAAAAAAATTGCACTCATTGACATTCATCGATACTTGCTGAACATTTATGGAGACCAAACAGTGAGGCTTTGGATGGTGTGCTTCAGCCATGGTGACATAGACAATGCATCGCTTCTGCCGGTGCAGGTTGTTGCAAGTGTGGCATTCAGGCTTTTGTTCATTGCTGGTGAAAATGTATAGCTAATGGTGGTGACTTTCGAATAAGAATGTTTTTAGCTGAGAATTCACTCTACTGAACTGTTGTATTGTGCTCTTTGTATTGGTTGTAGTTTTCGTGGAATTAAATAGGAAGTGTCACTTTCAGAGCAACCCTCATTGGTATGGGCACAAGATAATTCCTCTTCATGCAATGTGGTCCTGAAAAGCCAGAAGGTTGGACACCCATGGAATAGGGCCCTGGAAAACATCCCATTTCTTGCTTCTCCTTCTGCTCCAGTGATGTCTCCCCAGGAAAAGGGACAGAACAGTTGATGGGAATGAGGATGGGGACCAGCAAGGAAATTATACAGAATAAACACAACTTTTCTGACCTCGTGGCTGTGGTCAAATGCTGTGGCCTTTAGATCTTGCCTGGGCACATTCCTGTGGATGGTGATAATAAATCTATGTAAGTCATGTCAGAGTGGGATTGGGTTTTCACATACAGGACAAGTACTTTAATTACAGAATGATAATCAGCTGAGATAACACTCATGATGAAAATAGATAAAGAAATAAGAGTGCAAATCTTCAAGGTCTGTGGGAGTTCTAGGGAATCTTTTCAGGATCTCTTGATCCAGGAGAGTTTGTTAGTTTCAAAGATTAGTAGTCATTTCTCTGGAATTACAAGCAAAAATGAATCTGAACATTTTCCATGAATTTTAGACAAGACCAAATTTACTGTCATCAAAACCCAAACCAATTTTACTGAGACACACATGCACGCAGACACAGAGAATCAAAATCTTGACTGAAAAGTTGCAATATTAAGGTCTTCTTCTCACTGCAATGAATACACAACTATTATTAATATTGTGAATAATTTTAATAATTTTGCAACCAGGACCTTATTAGAAGACAAGGACTTTGAGGTGCCAAAAGGTTAAAAAATACAAAGTAGAAAACCCCAGTAAAAGAGCTTTTTGTCTAAATAGAAGTTCTGATCTGAGTATATTTGGAAAATTAAAACCATACAATAGGTTATCATATAGCAGAGTAAACATTCTAAGTCCTTGGTGTTACAGCAGCACTAGAGTGCCATGTCTGCAGTATCCTGGTAAGATTCCAAAAGTAAAAGGGGATTATTTATTTATTTATTTATTTATTTATTTATTTATTTATTTTCCTGCACAATCTCCCTTGTTGACATAAGCTAAGGCAACAAAAAACTTTATGGGTATTATTGCATTAGCTACAATCACCTTTCAGCACTGTAGTGTCAGCAAGGTGATGTGATATTTTCCTATTCTGCAGTGACACAGATACATTAGCCAACAGTGGAGATTAAGCTTTAGAGACTTGGTGATGAACACACCCTGGGAAATAAACAAACAAACAAACAAACAAACAAATAAAATCCTAGCTGTTCTTGCTGTGATGAAAGAAAAGAAAGAAATATAACATGAAAGTGAATAATGCCGAGATCCTACTGAGAGTGCCTTACCAAGATTTTCTCCTAACCCTCTTTGCTCCTCAGGAGTAACTGAAGGATGACAAATTCTACAGATGGAGTTCAAATGAGGAAACAGAAGAGATATAAGTTTTACTAAAAAAGTGAAAATGTTATGATATATGCTTCCTAAAAAAAAAAAAAAAAAAAAAAAAAGACAACATGTAAGCATCTTTTCAAACATTTTTCCAAAACTTTGAACCAGTTCTTTTGACTATGAGGCAGTTACAAAGACCTGACATGTTTGCGTACTTTAATGGTGAATAAGGATCCACCAGCAATTCACTTGCTAAGTATGGTATCATGGCCTATTTGCCATATTTAGTGACCAGAAAGCTTAGGCATGTTATATAACATGAAACTTGCTGGTAATAGGATATTACACTTTTTCTGTCTTTGTGTTTTATGTTCTTTCTACGCTTTTCCAAATCTGGCTAATTTAACATAAAAGAAATCACTTTAGATATGAACTGTATTGTTAAAATCACAGCTTGAAAAAGTGGAATTTAATCTCTGAGGTTTTTTCATACTTCTTGCTCATGACTCCAACCAAAACTATTATTTGAGAAACAGCATTTTCCATAAACTCTCAGAGATCCCTTGCACCAGAAGTCACACAAAACTATTACGGATTCATTTTAGCCAGTAGACCTTTATTCTAAGTATACAAGTTGCATAAATTAGTGTAGAAAATATATTGTCACAGTTTTACTGATTCACACAAATTGAGAGCATAGTTATACAATTTTTGGAGCAAGATGTCTGCTGATTAATTTAATGAGGATTATGACTAAATGATGCTATAAAACCTCCAGCATTTTAATAGGAGCATCTAACAATGCTTCAATATCTGAGTTTCATTGTTTTCGTTTGATATCTATTTATGCATTGCTCTTCCTCTTACTCAATTTTTAATCAACAAAATTTTGAAACTGTATAGAATTTCTAAAAAGTGTAAACATTTTAGGATTTTTACTGATTCCACACTTAGGATCTTTTAGCATTCCATGCAAGCAATTTTCAATAGTTTACTATGGAAGTCACTTCCTTGAGTAACAGAAGTCCAAATATCTGGTTAAACCAGTGTCTTAAGCTCCCTTTACTGACACTGATATTTTCATAGGAGATTGAAACATTTTACAGTGATTCTCCATTAGGAAGTGGGCATACACCTCAGTATTGGCTGAAGAGGATGAATAATCCATCAATTTCGTTTAGACTTGCCACTGGATTTCCAGCATGGTAGAGATTGATGAATATATTTGATTTAGAAGGATTCACAGAAGCATCAATGTTTTCCATTTTCTTCCCTTCTGCATTCAGCACGAGGCAAGTTAGAGCCACCAATGCTTTAAAAGAAAATACATCTTGGATACAAAATGTGCAACACCTTTGAATTTCTTCTGTGCCACAAGGAAAGCGAAGTAGAACTCAATATCTTTGCTGAAGTCCTGGGATCCTGCAAGAGCACAGCATTTGTTAGCTGATGTTAAGAAGTGGACTTCATCCCACATTAGAGAGGGAAGGATAAGTTACTCTAAAGTGTGTGCTAAATTACTTCAAGAGAAAATTATTATTAGCAGAATATAAAGTGAAGAAAACTAATTTCATTATGAAAACAGAGATCTGCAACTTTTTTCAAGAATATACAGCTCACAACCCAGTAAGTTCTTACTGTGCACTCTGGCATCATTGCTGTAATGCGAATAAGAAATAAATGCAATAAAAACACCACAAAAACACAGAAGAATAACGCCTGTCTTAAAACTCATCAGATTAATAATGCAAAAAGTGATTTCAGGAAAGGGAATGAAGCTGTTGAAGAAAAATTCAGCAAGCTCTGAGAGAAAATACTCCCTGTGATTCCCATGGTGGTTTTGCTTGAAAAGGGAATGTTTGACACAGAATTCTAGTGAGTACTGATAATGCTACGGAGGTTTAGAACATGAAATCCATGCCAAGTTGTAGGAGGTTTGCAGACTACATGTCATTAAAGTGTGCTATATAGAATACATATCACAATTGTCTGTGTGTTCATCTGTCTCAAAGCCTTTCATCCCATATCATCAATGTTCTTAGTGTTTCACAGTGTAAGGGTGGATGGTCAGAACCACAAGAGATGGGGGCTGTGAAAGAAAGGAGGGGTCATACCTGGACAAAGACTTGGGTGACATAATTTTCAGCATCCTGATTTCCATCACATCACCTGATGCAATAAACACAGATGATCAAAGGAAGGATTCAAAACTCCTTGGACAGGGGATAAGACAGCATAGGAAGATACTATGGGTGAGGTCTCTAGGTCACTCCCGCTTGTTCTGGTGGGGGACTTCAACTTCACAGACATCTGCTGGAATTATAATACAGCTGACAGGGAACATTCCCGGAGGTTCCTAGAGTGTGTGGGAGATAACTTCCTGACACAGTTGGTGAGGGAGCCAACGAGGGGAAGCAATATCCTGGACCTGCTGTTTGTCAACAGAGAAGGTCTGGTGGGGGATGTAAAGGTTGGAGGCCATCTGAGGCAAAGTGATCACGAGATGCTAGATTTCTCTATCCTTGTTGAACCATGGAGGGGAGTCAGCAGAACTGCCATCTTGGACTTCCGGAGGGCGGACTTCAACCTCTTTAGAACCATGGTTGAGAGGGTCCCTTGGGAGGTAGTTTTGGAGAGCGTGGGAGCCCAGGAAGGCTGGGAATATTTTAAGGAAACTGCTTTAAAGGTGCAGGATCTGACCATCCCCATGTCACAGAAGACGAGCTGACGGGCAAGGAGGCCAGGCTGGCTGAACAGAGACCTTTGACTGGATCTCAAGAACATAAGGGAAGTTTATGGTCTCTGGAAGAGTGGGCAAGCTACTTATGAGGATTACAGGTATGTAGTGAAGCTGTGCAGGGAGAAAACTAGAAAAGCCAAAGAGCAGCTAGAACTGAGCTTGGACACTAAAGCAAAGGAAAACAATAAATGCTTTTATAAACACATTAACAGCAAGGAGAAGGCTAGGGAGAATCTCCATCCCTTGTTGGATGCTGAGGGCAACCTGGTCACCAAGGATAGGAATAAAGCTGAGGTACTTAATGCCTTCTTTGCTTCAGTCTTTAATAATAAGACTTATTACTCCCTGGGAACACAGCTCCCTGTGCTGGTAGATAGGAATGGGGGACAGAATAAGTCCTGCATGATCCATGGTAAGATAGTTTTGGACCTGCTACAAAGGCTGGATGCTCACAAGTCCATGGGGCCAGATGGATTGCACCCTAAGTGCTGAGGGAGTTGGCGGATGTGGTTGCCAAGCCACACTCCATCATTCTTCAGCAGTCCTGGCTAACTGAATATGTCCCGGCAGATTGGAGACTGGCAAATGTGACACCCATCTTCAAAAAGAGCCGTAAAGATGATCCTGGTAGCTACAGACCTATCAGTCTCAACTCAGTACCAGGGAAGGTTATGGAGCAGATAACCTCAGGAGCCATCATGGACCAATTAAAGGTCAACCAGGGTATCAGACCCAGTCAGCATGGGTTTACGAATGGTAGATCCTGTCTGACAAACCTGATTTCATTCTATGACAAGGTGGCCCACTTAGTGGATGAGGGTCAGGCTGTCGATGTGGTCTACCTGGACTTCAGTAAGGCCTTTGACACTGTCCCCCATAACATTCTCGTGGAGAAGCTGGCTGCCCGTGGTCTGGATGGGTGTATGCTCTGCTGGGTGAAACACTGGCTGGATGGCCGGGCCCAAAGAGTCATGGTCAATGGAGTTGAATCCAGCTGGCGGCCAGTCACAAGCAGTGTCCCCCAAGATTCAGTGCTGGGGCCAGTTCTATTTAACATCTTCACTGATGATCTTGATGAGGGGATTGAGTGCACCCTAAGTAAGTTTGCAGACGACACCAAGCTGGGACGGAGTGTTGATCTGCCAGAGGGGAGAAGAGCACTACAGAGGGACCTGGATAGACTGGATCGATGGGCCAAGGTTAATGGCATGAGTTTCAATAGGGCCAAGTGTCAGTTCCTGCATTTTGGTCACAACAACCCAAGCAACCCTACAGGCTTGGGGACTTGTGGCTGGAAAGCTGCCTGATGGAAAGGGACACTGGCGTACTGTTGGACAGTTGGCTGAATATGAGCCAGCAGTGTGTCTAGATGGCCAAGAAGGCCAGTGGCATCTTGGCTTGTATCAGAAATGGTGTGGTGAGCAGCACTAGAGAAGTCATCCTGTCCCTGAACTCGGCACTGTGAGGCCTCACCTTGAGTACTGTGTTCAGTTTTGGGCACCTCAGTACAAGAAGGACATTGAGGTGCTGGAGCAGGTCCAGAGAAGGGCAACGAGGCTAGTGAAGGGCTTGGAAAATCAGCCCTATGAGGAAAGGCTGAGGGAGCTGGGGCTGTTTAGTCTGGGGAAGAGAAGGCTGAGGGGAGACTTTATTACTCTCTTCCAGTACCTGAAAGGTGCTTACAGTGAGAGCGGGGTAGGACTCTTCTCACTGGTGACTGGTGACAAGACGAGGGGAAATGGCCTAAAGTTGCACCAAGGTAAGTTTAGGTTGGACGTTAGGAACCACTTTTTTACAGAAAGGGTGGTTAAACACTGGACTAGGCTCCCCAGGGAGGTGGTTGAGTCACTGTCCCTGGATGTGTGTAAGAGCTGTTCAGATGTGGTGCTCAGAGATATGATTTAGCAGATGGTTATTAGAGTTAGGGTACTATGGTTAAGCAGCGGTTGGACTTTATGATCTTTGAGGTCCTTTCCAACCTGAATAATTCTATGATTCTATGATCCCCTTATGCACAGAAGGTCTCTGCCTCTCCCATGTCTTGGATGACATAACATCTAACTTTACATGTATGGTTTCAGAATGTCAAAATTTTACAGAATACTTTTCTGTGTATAACAAATATAACACTCGTTACACTATCTTCCTTACGTATACACAGGATAACAACTCTATATAGCAGTATCAGCTCTACTGTAACAACACTTTAGGAAGCGTAGTAAATTCTTTGGGGAGGGGGGGGGGGGGGGGGGAGGGGGGGAAGGCTTGTTTAATGTGGCCACTTAAATTCCAAAGATTACACTTGAACTATGGAACTATGAGATCAGATTTCTCATGAATAGTCTTTTCGTCATGATGGTTAAGTATTGCAAACCATTCATCACTGTTCTTACTGGTGTAGGCTCAGCGTTGTATTAGTAAAGCTATGTAACCTACTGATTGGAGCAATATTGTGTCCAAAAAGTTCAGCATATGCATTGCTCCACAAACAGGTATATTTCTAAATGCTTAAATCTAGCTTCACATTGGGTACAACTATACTGTTTTGACTATGGTTCTAAATAGATAGCTCAAGGTTACATGATAAGGCAAAGCTGATAATTGTCTTGCATGTGCTCATGTCTGGCCCTGGGCTATACCTTGATGTGTTACTGGGTTATGTATACTCGTGTTTTCATGACCTCAGCAATCAGGGCCCTGTAGAAGGCTTCAGACATTGACAGACATCTTCTCTTGGTAGACAGCAAAGAAAACAGCTAGAGCATAAATGAGACCATGAGATGAGAAGAGGGTATGGCCAAGGAACACACTGAGACTTCTCTCAAGAAAATCCAGGGAGCTTGAAAGCTATTTCTTCTATGGATCTTCTATGTTAAATATTCTGTTTGCCCTTTGAACGATGAATTCTCCCGCCAGAACAGAAAGAGTGGTGGTAAGGGAAAGCTATGACTTTCCTATCTCCTTGCACCATCTTCGTTCAATTTGTAAACCAGCAGAGCTATACTCCCATTATCTCCTAGAAGTGACACCCTAGGAAATTCTACAAGGATCTTGAGAAGGCCCTTTCTCTGGTCAAAGCCTAAGCTCTACATACTTGCTGCTTCATAATCTTAGTGTAATTTGCCAAGCAGTTTTCCAACTGAATTTTCCAACTGAATTTCCATCCCTTCTTCTCTTAGTCTTTTATCTTTCCCTAGGTGTTTTTTTTTTCTTTTTTCTTCCTTTATTTTTTTTTCCCCATACTAATACAACAGCATAAAGCACAGCTTTGTGGATTCATTATCTGAGCCAATGATACAAATTAAATTCAAATAATAATAAATCAAAACACTAGCTATAGACTACCATCCCCATAAATTACATTGGAAAACCTTAATAGAAGTGTCATTCATTGACACTATTATTATTATACAACAGGAGTTCTGTAAGATCTAAAAACTAAAGTACATATGTACATATTCCTATCAACAGTAAAGTCTGTATATATTTTATAATATGCAAATATAAAATTATTTATCACAGTTTTTCAGAACAGTGTGACAGGATTTCTCCTTTTCTTTCAGTTGATTGCTTTGACAAAAAGAAAAAAAAGAAATAAATTTTCAGAACAGTCATTTCCAATCCTGAAAACTCTCCAAGAATCTGTTTACAAATGCAAGCAAGCAGGACACAAGGACACCAGGATGTTAGACAGTTAAAACTAAGTTTTTCTGTTTAATTTTCTGTACAAAATGACAATAACAACAGTAACAACAATAACAACAACAACAACTACAACAACAATCTTCTGTAGAGCCTGACAGAGTCAAATTGTCAAGTCTTGGTATATAGCTTTTCAACCAGCGATGCCTTTGGAGTCTGTTTAATATTCTATGCTGAAAGAGACTATAGGAGTGATGATGATGTATGATGGAAACAATATCTTCAGTGACTTTTTAACATTCTCATTAGAGAGAAGACAAAGCCTATGGATATCTGAGCCAACTGATAAACCACCATCACCTTTATTGCAGTTCAGACACTACTAAGATACTCTGGCAGCTCTCATGTAACCTTATGATCTGGCAGAGTAAGTAGTGAAGGCAATTGCTATAAAACTGCAATAATTTCCTGCTTTTCACCTTAGACCTGTAGTTTCTCTAGCAGATTACTCACACAGCTGCTCAGGATTCTCACAATGAGTGTAATTCACCCATCCTGGTGACTATAAAGAAAGTACAACTGGGGACCATTGACTACTTCTTATTCATATTAGTGAAACAATGTTGACGCTAAAAATGTACATCGATGGGCATCAATCCGATTGGCTTTGTAAATTTCACATTCCTTTCCTTATTGAGCAGTTTTCTGGACAGATGTTTTTTCTAAAGTGGTTTTCATGTAAGATCTAACCTAACCCTTTCAAAATCTTGCTTATTTTGCAAACTGCAGCAACAGCAGTAATAGTTACATAAAACAATTCCTTGCAGACAAATCCTGCACATACTTTTCCTGAAATAGTTAGAAGAATTCTAGAGATCCAGAGGATAAGTGATTATGCAGTAGGAGAGACTGAAACTATAAAACAAAACAAAACAAAACAAAAAACAACAACAAAAGTGGGAAAAAATGACTTGAAAAAATGGATATTTTTTTCATTAGATAATCACTGTTATCTACAGAAAAAAAAGCTGTCCACATTAGATAATGCAGACTTTTTTTTTCCCCCTGATATTTACCATCTCCCTAAGCTCCAGGAGTGCTTCTTGGAGAGAAGGAATGTGCTTCACAGAAAACATCACATCTTTATACTTCACAACACTAACACTCAACACGCGGTAGATTCCTCCCTTTGAATATGATGCTGTCTTAACTACAGTATACTAGTGAGTTGTGGATGTGGGAAGAGGCAATAGTGATTTCTGAAGGAAATAGATAGTTATGTTACTAATATAGGGAGAATGAAACAGCCTTCATTCTCCCTGTGACTCCTGAGTTTTCTTCTTTCTTTCTTTCCTCCTTTTCCTCTTTCTTCCCCCCCCTCCTCCCCCCCCCCCCCCCCCCCCCCCCCCCCCCCATGCACTGTAGCTTTACCTGGGAAAATGCTGAGACAAATCAGTAGGAGGGAGCTTTTTAATCTGTCACTCAGAGACTCATATAAGCAAGTACCTGTATAACAGGGTTTATGGAATCTGGGGAAGATTGAGTTCTTCAGTCAAGACTTGAAGGTGTGACCTCCTGATTTAGAAGACAGAGTGCTACTTCTGGAATTTACCACTTCCACCACCCTACCCATCTATTCTTGTCAAGATCAAGAATTGTGCTGCCAGTGGAAATAGCTGCAGTTTTTAATGAAATCAGAAGTGCTGAGAATTAAATCTGTGGTTTCTGAAACATCATCAGCACTCTATTTTAACACTTTTTTTCTTTTCCATTTTGAATTCAGACCTTTCATTGTTAAAAAACAAAACAAACAAAAAAAAAATCTAGAGTTCTTCCCTCTCCTCTCCTCTCCTCTCCTCTCCTCTCCTCTCCTCTCCTCTCCTCTCCTCTCCTCTCCTCTCCTCTCCTCTCCTCTCCTCTCCTCTCCTCTCCTCTCCTCTCCTCTCCTCTCCTCTCCTCTCCTCTCCTCTCCTCTCCTCTCCTCTCCTCTCCTCTCCTCTCCTCTCCTCTCCTCTCCTCTCCTCTCCTCTCCTCTCCTCTCCTCTCCTCTTACCTTTGCTATTCTGCTTGGCTTTTCCTTGGCTTTTTTTTTTTTTTTTGACTTTTCTTTTGCCTTGCCTTGTTTTCCCTTTCCCATGTGTTTCCCAGCTAATATGTAGTAATTTTTTACAGGGATGGTCATTAACATTCCAAGATTATAGAATGGCTTGTGTTGGAAGAGGCTTTGAAGATCACCTACTTCTAGCACTCAGTTTTCTTTTATTACTGTTCTTTGCTATGCTGTCTTACAGAAGTGTAAAACAGTCAAGCAAACAGACATACATCTCAAGAAAAGGTCAGTAAACACAGAACTACAGAGCAGAGATTTAAACATTGAGACTGTTAGAGCATATCACAGAACAGATCTGCGTCAATGGATTAATGAAATCTTCAGCTTTTTTGCTCCACAACAAAGAACTCAACACTAGATTAACATCTAAGTTTATCTCCAGTTGAAATAAGAATTCCAAATGTGGAGGCTCCAGACTTTGCAGCTGAGAACAGGAAATGTCATAACCTCCCTCAGTGGACATCACCTAGTACAAAGTACACCAGTTCACCGAACCTGAGGCATTTGTCATTATTCTTTGTGAAGGCACTAAAAATCCATTCTAAAAGTGTTTCTCCCTCTGTCTGCATGTTTTTAAGTTAAACAACAACAACAAAAAGAGAAAAAAAAAAGAAAAAAAAATCACATAATTACAGAACTGTTCCCAGTATTGAGGAGACCACATTGTTCTGTGGACACAGCACAGGAAAAGAAATGTGTCTTTTGACTTCTCGTACTGCTTCTCTAGGCAGCTTCAGGCAGCAAACTTCCTTCTTTAAAATTTCATTTCTCAATTTCCAGGATAAAAAGTGGTTCTGAGCATCTTTTTAAAGATCTATTGCTTTAAGATTTATTGTGAGTCAGACATTTGGATGTTATTATTACCCTCGTTACTATTAAGACATTAAAATTATCATTATTATTATAACATTTTTACACTGTTCAGAACAGCTTAAATCATATACCACTGTGCTGAGACCCAAAACTTGCAGTGGATAAACTATCCTGAAAGATAATCTTGCCACTAACAAGGTAAAAATGAGAGCACCATGCAACTCAATAGCCTGCTTCACTGATAACAAGGCTTTCAAAAACTGTGAGCTAGATTCTGTTCTCAGCGAGATGAGTGTAAATCTGAGGGGTCCTGCTGAGGTCCACAGGACTGTAGGGAAATTACTGAAAATCAGAATTTGGCCCAGCGGTACTTAAAGTAAATGTGCTCGCTCTAAAGGGCCTGATATGCATTGGCGCTCAGTGTGCTACACAGAGAAGGAAAAACAACAGAGACACACGCTAATTAAAACCGCAGATGTGACTTGGTGGCTAGATTAAATAACACCTCTGGAAAGAGGGGAGCTGCCAGATATAAAAGCAGAAAGCTCTCGTCTAAGTAGTTCGAAAGGCTGTTGCTGATTTAATTTCTTCTAATTTCTAGAAGCAGAACCAATAGCCTTCCTTTCCTGGGTGACATCTGTCAGTTAAATGCTGACCATATATACTTTCAAGTGCAGTTTAATCTTCCCTACATACATTTTACCCAGAACTCAGGTGGATATTTAGAGAGAGCTCCAAAGCACTCCTATTTTTATTCTTTTTGGGTGAAAACAGAGCAGTCAGATCACATGCAGCACTGAGACTACCAATACAGCTCCTTTTTAATTTTTCCTCCGCAATCTTCAGCCCCTTTTATTCACAGGGTGTGTGTGAAAAGACTGAGTTACAGACAGTAAAATACAAGGGCCAAAACTGCATTCTGAAGCCAGCCCTTGACAGTATTTTTAACTTCCCAGGCAAAAACAGTCCTATTTCCACTGAACGTAGGTACTTAGCTTACAGAAGCCATGAAATAGACATGATGATTTCCTTTTGGTTAGAGGGATCACTGAAATTTTAAGAAATGCACATCACTCCTCAGGAAAATAAATAAATAAATAAATAAATAAATAAATAAATAAAAATCACAGACACTGGATAAAATTGAAAAGAAAACAAGGCTAAGTTTCTTAGCCTGGCTTATCATTGCTGAAGACAATGTCTCCTGTGGCTGCTATTCCTACAACATCTGCTGTGTGGCATTGCTCCCCTTCAGATGAGAAGAAGCAGCGTTTGCTGTAGCACAGCTCTTGAAGACAGTCCTATTCCCCCTCCTCATAGCAAACTGTTCTAATTGTTATGTTGACTATTATGGCTAAAATTACAATGCTCTGCTGTTCATTTATATATATATATATATTTCTTTAACGTTGTATACATATCTATATATATTTCTGTAAAGCTACAGGGAGCTAAAAAAATGTCTTTTGCAAGTAATTATTATTAAAGAAAAAAAAAGCCTTGAAATATAATCTACTGGCTATGGAATCTATTATGAAATCTATTTCAATTAAAAAGCTACATAATTTATGTGCATAAACTTTTATTCTGTCAAGTTTATTTTTTTGTTGTCTTGTTGTAATGCCCTGAAGTAAGCACTTCTGAATTTTAAACTTTAGCATTTATCTTAGCAATCATGCTGTGAAGATAAATATCCCTTGAGGAAGATACACAATTGGATCTTGTATAACAGTAAGTTAGGCTTTGTACAGGTTATTACTGCAGTAGGAAGCATGGGGGTTCAATAACAACAATTAGCATTTAGAGATACACTGTTTACGTTCAGTGTATCCTACAAGCACCAGTTAATTAAAGCTGTGCAATGGTTGTGATTCAGAAGGTCAGTTCTGGGATTCTTAGAAGCATTTATGTGGCATAGAAGGGTCATAAACCAGTTGCAGAATATCCACTAGAAAAAAAATCTGTTGATGTTAAATGCTCTAAAGGGGTCTTCTCCTATTTCTTCTAGCTCAGGGACATGGAAGGGGCATGTTTGAGACCTGCTCATTCACAACCGCAAAGACCAGTCCTGAAGCAAAGAGCACAGTTCTGCTTTACACCAGTTTATACAGTTCCTGCACACCTTTGCATGGTCAGCATGTACCAGAAGGGTGAACTGGAAAATTACCATTTTTCTCTGGACAGGCTATTTTTCCGCTGTCTCAGTTCTTTCATTCAGTTTACTGAGTGGCCGTGTAAAAATGCTTGTGGACAGCACAACTTTGGGAACAGCTTGAGGAGAAAATATCTTGCTAACAATAACAAGGTGAACAGCACAGCCACTAAAGTGAGTATTCAGCTGTCACAGGATGCTAATTAGGTTAGATGTTCAACTTAAATCCAGGTGCAGTGCAGTCGCACTTAAGCCAATCTAAGACTAAACCGTTACTAAAGAGAACACCTATACCTCTTCTCTGCATCAGCAATAGGCTGGTGGCCAGCCAGACCTTGCTGAAAATTACCCAGAATAAAAATGATTGAGAAATGTGCTGATACTGATGTGGAAAGAAGGTGTTGGCACTTGGCTGGCAATAAAAGATGTGTCTGCACCTTCTTGGTATTCATAATACTAAGTTAGTTGAAACTGATGATGAAACTGTACTTATAGGCTTGCTTCGGAGTAGCCTTTGAAGGAGACACTTTTTCTCTCTCTCTCTCTCCCTCCCTCTCTTTTTTTTTTTGTTTTTTGTTTGTTTGTTTGTTTGTTTGTTTGTTTTTGTTTTTGTTAGAAAAATTCCATTGGCCACCAAGTAGTCATTAGCTAACCTCTGAATGGAAACAAACAATTGGGTCCTCCAAGCCAATGCACAGTCTTAGAAATAAAACTAGATTTGTAGCATTTCTTACCTGCCACTCTCAGCAAGAGCATCTGTGTTAAGGACTATCCTGGTTCTTCTTTGACTTGCATGGAAGTGGTCTGTCCTCCTAACATGGATAGAAAAGCTGTAAAAATTAGAAGGTGACCACTCCATTAAGGAGTAGCAAATCCAGGAATAGGTCCAGGTTTCTCATTGTTGGATGCTCTCCCAGGTTTCCTGCCAGCCTTCAAGATGCCACCATGGTAGTTATTTGTCTCTACAGGGAGGACTTGAACTCAGGCATAGTCTTATCGATTTCAGTGCTGTCTACACTGCCTATTTTCTAACCCGAACAACTTACACTCTTCTCTGCCAAATAGCATGAAAGCTGACCAGATATTAGGACCCAATAACATCTCAGAGAGTATTATATCCTCTATACTGTGCTGTTATTGCCTTTAGACTTCATAAGAACTGAGAATCTGGAGCTATGATCCAATATAAGTTCAAATTTTTATTATTATTATTATTGTTATTAGGAGTTCTGGAGATACCCAAATTGTATGTCTATGAAAGGGATGCTCTAGCTAGAAGAATGTATGATCAGTTGTCATCAGGTGTATTACATCCCTGCCGTCACTGAGCAATGAAATAGTTGTTATAAAGCAGGATTCTCTAGTTTTATTTCTAATGGATGTTGGATTTATTTCCTTTCTTACCCATGTTGACTGTTTTCCTGACTGTGACAATCTTGTTTTTATGTAGCAATTATAGAGACAGGACCATAGTCAGCTGTTCTATGCACTGGGAGCAAATGTCTGTCCTCAGCATTTGATGCATTCTTTTCCTTTCCCCACATGGGTCTGAGAAAACAGAAAAAGGTTTGCTGGAACTGTACTTCATCTCCCTGCAGTGCTCAGACAAGCTTGCAGGCAGCAGCACTGTGCATTACGACAATGTCTTGCAACTCAGTTGCTCAACTCAAATTATTCAAAGAGTAATTTTCCTGAAACAATATGAACAACTGGAAAATATCTTGCCAATTGGAGTAGGTATATTCTATACACAAGTACTGAGATACAGCATATCTGAGATTCCTTCTTCAAAGGTACGAAAGTGCTTCTGTGATCAATTTAAATGGAATTTAGTCAGCACTACTTCCTGATATTAAAACATTATCTATTTATTTTTACAAGCTTTAGTAAGAGTATATGGGAATTTTTAAAGAACTTTTTTTTAAGTGCAGTACTTTTAGAGCTTTTCTGTGTCAGACATTTTTTTATTTCTGTGTCTCTATTGCTTTCCCTAAGCTTACTGGGTGGACATTTGCGATCACTGTTACCATCTTACTACATCTGTAATACTATCTTAAAGAATCCCAGAGCTGAATTCAAGGCCAGCGTGCTCTCTATTCATCTCACCACCATATAACCCCTCTGGTTATGAGAGCTGAGTTCACTCCTGACCAAGAAAGTAGGGTACACACAGAATCACAAAATGATAGAATCATAGAATCAGCAAGGTTGGAAAGGATCCCCAGGATCATCCAGGCCAACTGTCCACCTACCACCAATATTTCCCACTAAACCATGTCCCTCAGTACAACATCTTGGGGGTTGGTGACTCCACCACCTCCCTGGGATGCCCATTCCAGCACCCAACCACTCTCTCAAAAAAAATATTTCCTAATGTCCAACCTGAACTTCCTCTGGTGTAACTTGAGGCCATTCCCTCTTGTCCTATCTCTAGTTGTACAGGAGACGAGCCTGACATACACCTCACCACAACCTCCCTTCAGGTAGTTGTAGAGGTCACCCGTGAGTCTCCTTTTCTCCAGATTGAACAATTTCAACTCCCTCAGTTGCTCCTCATAAAACTTGTGCTTGAGACTCCTCCCCAGCTTCACTGCTCCTCTCTGAACATGCTCCAGGGCCTCAATGTCTCTCTCATAGTGAGGGGCCAAAAACTGAACACAGTACTCAAGGTGTACCTCACCAATGCTGGGTACAGAGTGGTGACTGTACTACCAGCCCACTACCCTGCAAAGAGACTCATCTTTCTCTGAATTCATTCATGGACTGAAGCAGAAAATCACAATTAAAAAAAAAAAAAAAAAAAAAAAAGAGAGAGAGAGAGAGAGAGAGAGAAAGAGAGAATGAAATGAAAAAAAATGAAAAAAAAAAAAACAAAAGAAAAAGAAAATTTAGATTTCTGTGTAGGGTAAATTGAAGTACTTCTCCTCACATCACTGCAGCTACACTGATATTAACCAAATGAGGGTTCAGTTTAAAATTTCTATCAGTAGAGGAGTCAGTTTTTCAGCATTACCTGTGTTTTTTGTTATTTTTTTTCAGAGCACCAATATTTCAAGCACGCAACAAAGCTGCAAACCACAGTGTAGCCATTGCCTCCTTGTAAGCTTGTTGTTTACTTTAGACAGGAAGAAATCTGTTCCTTTCAAAATATAATGGAAAAGATTACTAACCACCACATATATAGCAGCTGGAGATGCTAGTTTGAATGCAGCACACACATCAAAACACAAACATTTTTAATAGGTTTTATGAACAACTGCTAAAATTAAGAAATAGTTCTTAGATAGCAATGCACTTAATCTATATTTTCTCTCCTTTTACATGTATTTTGATCATTTAATTCTGTTGAAAAAATAAATAAATAAAATAATGTAATGAATGCATAAAAAGGATTGATTTTGCAACTGCAACCTAATCGGCTCCAAATCTCTGCAGGCTGTGGGGCACACCACAGAGCTCAAGCCATGTCGAAGGAACAGCCTAAAATGACTCAAAGACCCGTGTTTCTGTTTCTGGGAAGATTAGGTATTTGGAGGGAGAGAGAGAAAGGGGAGGTGTCTGGGACTTTTTGTCATTCTTTTCTCAAGACAGAGAGGAATAGCTTTAAATGCTATAAGCACTGGGTTTGAAAAGGTGACTTCAGAGTGCAGGACTGTGTGGATTTATTTTCTCAGACATGAAAAGTGTTGCTATGTGATCTCAGGACAGTTGTACTCTTTTTTTTTTTTTTTTTTGAAAGGCTTTGAGATTCACAGTTTCGAGACACTGATGCAGATGCAGAGTCTTAGCAAAATTAAGACAGATAAATAAGTTTTCTACAGGATTTTTTAAAATAATCTGAGCAATCCTATTTGCAGAGATATTATTTTCCCTGTAGATTTATTATAAGATGCAAAAATTCTACAGAAGGAGTAGCACCCTTTATTAAATTATCTGGCTATTTAGAGTAATTTCTATATAATCCAATTTAATTTCTGAAAAACTCTATAGGTTTCAATCCTGTTCTGTTCTGTAGAATTTCTCCATGGGGAAAATTATTAATGATTCAAAGCAAAAATGTGATTCCCAGCAAAATTGTTTTTAAGGAAGGAAAAATGGCTTCACTATGAAAGATTTCAGTGTAAAGAAGAGTCTGTTTTTGCAGGCAACTGTTTTAAGCTAATGCAGCATCCTCAGCCACTTGGGCAGGGTACAACCATGGTGGTGATATGAAGCTATACGCAAGTTTGATGACACATGACCCAAGTGAAAGGTTGAAGGGTTTCTTAGGTTCAGATCTCCCCACAGCAACATTTTTTTTTTTTTTTTTTTTTTTTCCTGGTGGATTCCTGCAGCTGCCATCTAACTGGTAAATCAGACTGCTTGAAATGAGTAACTCAGGAATGAAAGCAAGTTCTTTCAAGGGGAAATGTCTCCATAATCTCCCATTTGGTAGTAGCAGATACTTCCTCAGCACCAAATTACACTTTAGTGATCTACCTGTGACCTTGCAGCAGTTATTGCCCTCCTTGTTACTGGACTGCCAGTGAATAATCTGAGGCTGCATTTTACAAAGCAGCAATACATCTGTTGTCTGCCAAAGCCCGTTCAGGACAACGTAAAAAAGAGAAGCAACTCAGTCAGAAACGACAGCTCCTCTCCCCCAGCTCAAATGAATAGTAAGAGAGAAAAATCACATTCACAATGTTTCTTGAACACCAAACTGCACTCTTGCGCCTAAAGTACTTTGCAAACACATGTTCCCAGTTGCCTTCCCAGTACACAGTGGCCCTCTGAATCAACTGCATCGAGAAACAGTGCATACTGAGGGTTTCATTTTGCCAGCAGCCTGCAGCATCAGGAGCGTGCAAGTTGTACACACCTTAAGTTTTAACGGTTGCCATGGTAATGAAAGGAGGCATTACAAAATGCACAAGCTGTTGAACATGTTGCCGGAGCTGAGAGGAAGAGCTAAGAATAAACTTTCGTCTAATTCTCCGTAACGGCACGCTCCAAGCAGCTGCTGATCGGCCAGCATTGTGTCCCAGCCAAGCAGCTCATTAATACAAGGCAGATTGGAGCAGGAGGGAGCTGTCCTGATGAGCTCCTGGGGCCTGCCACTGAAAATGTAGGCTCCTAAAGAAAGAAGAGTCTCATTTGATGATGATGATGATGATTTAATTCCTCATTTCTGTGGGGCTGACAGAAAAGATCATGCCAGCTTCCTGTGTATGAAGAACCCTTTCTTTATTTTAATACAGATTGTAAATTATGAATTTCACCTTTTGTCCTTTTTACAACCAGGTACACACTGCTGCCTGGGGATGGCTCGGGGGAAACACATCAGTGGTGCTGGCCCCTCGCACAGTGGTACGGAAGGCTTCAGTTTTTAATGCAGAGTATGCCTAACTCCCAAAGCACCCAGTCACAAAGATGTAGCATGCTTGTGTTAACAGGTAAATGCAGCTGTATGCAGGTAAATCTATTCCCCCAGAAAGCTAGCCTTAGAGGAAGTTTCTTCTTTTCTTCCTTTTCCTACACTTGCTCATTTCAAGCAGAAAATCTGTTGCAGCTGTGGGCGTGAAGTCTGCTTTTCTGGTAGACAAATGCCCACTAGATGGCAACGTCCCTCACTTCTTCTCCCAGCACTGCAGGAGCTGGATCCCATTTGGTGCAGGGTGAGTTAGAGGGGTGGCAGATAAGACGTGGGGATTTGGGGTACTATCACTCACTGAGATTTCCAAAGTGCAAAGATAAACAGACCAGCAGAATATTAATTGCAAAACTCATTTCAGTGTTAAAAAGAAATTTATCCTTCAGTGACAAAACGTGCATTACCTGCGCCTGTTGAGAACTTCATGGTGTTTCTGAGCACTTTCCCCTAAGTAATCTCAGGACTTGTAACTCAAATAAACACCTCTGCTCAGAGCTTGCAGAACTGTACTCCCTGAGAAAAAAATTGTTTTCCATACACTTTGCCTTCCACTTTCCCAGACTTTTTTCTGCTATCTTGTCTTTCTCCTGAGCAATGCTTCAAAGATTTTTATGCAGAATATCTACCTATTTATCTGTAGTGTTCATCACACTTTGAGTATAGCATACAAGGAAAAAAAAAAAAAAAAGAAAAAAAAAAAGAGTAATCTATCCAGGTTTCATTGTCCACAGACTCAGGGATCATCTCTTCTGGAACTCTCAAATATGCATTCACATATTCTCAAGTATGCATACAAATACTCAGAGGCACTAGGAATATACCTAAGAAAATATTTTAAAAATGAAGAATTTGTTGCATAAAGAGCACACTGTAGGAAGAACAAGATAAAAACAAAAAGTGGATGTGAGTGTTGTAATGGTCCTGCACTAAAGAGAACAGTGGGAGAATATCATTATCTGATGTAATGGCTTATCTTGTAGTAGGAAAGATCAAGTTTTGAGAACTGCATGTTGGTCCATGTACAGCAGGTTTTTTAGAGATGTTCCCTAGTCTTGCTGCAAACTGCTGGTAATTATGTCCAGGGTACTGAGGCACCTGTAATTCATGCTGAGAACCAAGAACTCAACCCTATAGCACTCACAGTGCGGTCCTTTTTGACAAAGTGGTAACAACTAGTATTCAGGTTTTATCCACCTTCTTGGATTCCAAGCCAGGGAGAATGTGTCCTTCACGAGAAAATTAGTTTATCAATACATACTGTCTTCCTTTGAAATGATTGGTACACTCTGTTTCCCAACAAAATGTGAGATTCAATCAAAAATTGTCTAATTAAAGGTGGAAAAAGGAAGGGACATTGGGAAAGGAGTGCCACAATCATCTCTACAGAGACTGAGGATGGAAATGAAAAAGATGTGAAAAAACATGAAATTTCACCAATTGTCTTTTGCCTTAAAGAGAAACAAAATATATTTCCCCCAGAGGGGGAGGAGGGAGGTGGAAGCCATGATGTAGAGAGGGAAAAAGAAAAAGAGGAGGCCCCTTCAACCTCATGATCTAAGGTGTGAATGACAAATAAGCATTTCTAGTGATGTTTGTTGGAGGACTGTAGCATGAGGAGGACCATTTATAGAACATCATACATACAGGAAATATCCACAAGGCAACAAACACCAGATAGGTAAAGCCAGTGTTATAGAAAGGCCCCAAGCTTCCCTAAATCACCTGTAACCCTCTGGTGTAGCTCACTGCAGGTTTTACAAGAAGATAGAGACTGGAAGTGTTCTATCCCATGCTGATGAGTCCCATCTTTAAATCATATACCTACAGGTAGACAGGGCAGATTGACAATATATTTTGATCATCTTCCCCCAGCTTTTTTAGAGTGGTCCCTTAGAAAATATGTACATTGAAAGGCAAAGGAAATTAGCACTGCCACATATTGGTTATCCACACCTATGTCTGAAACGAACATGTTTCCAATTAAAAATGAAAGAGAAAATTGTTGAAGTCACTTTGGCAGTGAGAACTCTCCAGCTGCCTTTATATTCCTGAATAAGTGAAACGTTTGACACAGAAGCATATGTTTTTGGCAATGTTGTTTAATCCATGTTTTAAAGGGAAAATTGAAATTCTACAAGGTGTGAAAAAAAAAAAAAAAAAAAAAAGATCACTGGAACATTTTCTGTTTGGAATGACAGAGACCACATCACCCTCCTCCTCTTGTTCTCTGTAGATTTTCATTTTGCAAGAACAGCCTTACAAATGTACAGGTAGAAAACATACAAGGTAGGCATACAGTTGGAGAAAGCAGAGATAGCTGCAGCCTCATGTAATGCAGTTTCAAACTAAAAAATAATGAAAAGGGCCCTGGAAATAGATGTTATATCTGAATTAGAAGCACATTTTTACAATCCTGAAAAGAAAAATCTATATATTTAATTTGTTATTTTTCATTTTCCCACTTGTTGTTAAAGCTGAAGAAGCAGCATGGGGAGGAATATTTCCTATATGTACAATTTGATGAAGAGTTACTTTTTACAGGCATCCCACAGCTCTGATAAGGGTAGATTTCAAACATTTGTCTTCCTGCCTAGCACACAAATCTAGACTCTTTAGTAAACCAGAAACTTAGATAGGATCATCTGAGTTTCCTAGTATGGCCCATTGCTATCAGCAGGTACAGTTTAACAGGAAAACAGCCTGAAACACTGTGGTTACTACACATGTGCACATAGTGTATCATAGGCTACGGTTCTAGAAACCAAAATTTAACTAAATGACTTATTAAAACCTGTTTTTTTTTTGTTTGTTTGTTTTTTTGCAGTTGTTCGTTTGTTGAAATGTTGGAAATGTCCTACATCTCAAATATAATAATAGAAGATAATTTATATTAAATTACACACACAGAGAGAATCAATTAACAACCAATAAAATGACAAAAGAAAATGAAAGAAAATTATATCAAAACAACAAAAATTGAGGACATATTAAGCATTCTGCCAAATCCTGCTTAAAATGAAGCTTTTATTCCTTTTCTTTTCATTTTCTTTCTTTGTCAGTCTTTGGACCATTACAATGTGTTTTTCCTAGGATCCCACGACAGCTTAGTTTCCTTAATCGACTTTTGTTGAGAGAATTTCTCAAAAGCTTGTTGAAAGTCCTAATAGAACATGTCAGCCAGTTCTCCTTTACACAGTGTTTTATTGACACTTTCAAAGAATGCTAGTAAATTAAAGAAGCTTGATTTTTCTTTAAACAATATATACCACATGTAAGTATTTTATTTTATTTTATTTTATTAGTAATTCTGACTTTAATTACTGTTACAGTCCATTTCCTGAAGTTAGACTCTCTGTTGTGTAATTCCTACAGTCAACGCCATTGTCTTTTTAAAAGATAGATACAACATTTACAGTGGATGATGTCAAGAGAGTGTGTATTTTTGTTAGCAGCCTAAACACCTCATCCTTAAGTTACATCAGCAGCTGGTCCAGGTGATTTGTTACTTGGGTTGGAATATAGCCAGGACAGAGGGGTTAACACCTCTACCCAGGAGAAAATTGCTTTTAAATCTATAATGGACTGATGTATTGAGAAGATCAACCTCTGTGTATCTGGCAATACTCATCTTTGCCATGAACTTAGTGTCCTGTGCTGGGAATATATCATGGCTTTCATCTGTAGACTCAAAGGGTAGGATTTTCTTGTGATTTTTATGGACTACAAAAGTGATAGAACCATTTTAGCCATTTGTATACAAATATGGAGCAATTAGAGTGAATGAATGAACCTCATTCCATAATTCCACTGAGCACTATAGTAACATGTAATCGGTTTATTCTACCTGCAACATAAAATTCTACTTAGTTACACAAGAGTACATTTTATCAATTATTGATTTATGAACATCTAAGGCTTTCTTCAGTCACCATTTATGCTCTTGGTTTTATCATCTCTGCTGTGCTGAGAGTAGTGACGTACAGTGGCATAGTCTATACTATTTAAAATGCCACATACTTCAATAGACTACCCCATTAACCATTATGTTTTCCAGGCTGTATAGATTAAAGTAATTAAACTTGTCCTCAAAGACCTAGCTCTTTGATTATGGGATCATTCTACCGCCTGCAGCACATTTGAGGTGATTTGCAGTAATATTATCTTTGGGAATTTAGTGGCCATACTACAGTGTTCCTCACAAAACAAACAAACAAACAAAAAATTCTTCTCTGTCCTTAGAAAATATCTAAGAATAGTATGTTGGGGATGTTATGGATGTCTGAATGGCTCCAGGAGACTGGCACTTGTCTGTATAGCCCCCAAATCAAGATTTGCTGTTTCAGGTTGCAATGAACTTGTAACTGTGTTTTGGTTGGTAGCGGAGTGAGCAGGTGTCCATATTGTACTTAGAATACCCAACTTTTATCTCCAGATAAAAATTTCAGCACGGAGGCAAGGAATCGTGACTAAATTGCTCTTTCTTCCATTAGAGATGCCTCTACAGGTCCAAGGAATACCTACTGATCTGAAAATCTGAGTAAACCTGCATATTTTCTGACTGTGATTTATCTTTTCTGTGAATAAGAGGGATATTTAAGAATGTAAGTCCTGCATGTTCCCCTAGTGTGAAATTTGCTAAAAAAAATAAAAATTAAAAAAAAAATGTTTAAAGGAAGCAATAATAATAATAATAATAAAATACAGAAGGATGCTTGTAGATATTACAGACAGACTTCTGATACATTGTGGAGAAAGTTTCGAAATCATTCCCTTCAAAAATGATTCATCTTATGTGTCATATATCCTATTTCTATTTTTATCTGTACTTTTTCCATCTTACAGAGTGTGGAAAATCTGCTCCTTGCTGCTTAGGAGTTGGCCTGCTTTGGCTACCTATTTCTTAAATGCAGTTGATAGTCTTCCTATGTGACAACCACAGCTAAGAATTTACTTACACAGCGGCAGTGCCCAGAGGCCCTAGTAGAGATGAGCAATTCATTTACAAGATACACTAAATATAGCACTGTCTTGTATGACTTTTTCTTCTTAACGAACAATGGATGAAAGGAAATGAGAAATGTTATTTCCTTTATACATATGGAGAACTGAAAAATGATATCAATAAATGCACATGTAGGAAATAATTTAGATAATATAATCCTGTGATCATGAAAGCTCAGATGTACCAATGCTCAGATATCATGAAATACTTCATGGTTTGATTAATTCAATTCAATTCAATTCAATTCAATTCAATTCAATTCAGTTCAATTAAAACAAACAAACAAACAAATAAACAAAACTTCCTAATAATTCCTGGTGCTGTTCTTGACTATATTTTAGAGACATCCACAGTTAGGACTTAGTAGTCATCACACATTCTTGGAGGCTGAAATCATCTAACACTACAGACAGAGTTTATTTTCTGATACTTGACTCATCTGGACACTGTCCTGTGTGATCTACTGTAGGGAACTTGATTTAGCAGGAGGGTTGGACTTGATGACCTCTAGAGGTCCCCTCCGACCTCTACAATTCTGTGTGTGACTTGTTCTCTATGTCAAAAAATAGTTCCAATTCTAATATTGGAATATTAGTATTTGTTAATAAGTTTTGTGAATCAGAGTGGGACTAAGACTTTTGTTTTTCTCTCCTCATTTTTATTGTTTGTTTGTTTTTGAGTAGCTGTGCACTAAAATGAAGAATAAGATTTATATTGTTTACTTGTATAAAGAATACCAGTCTCTGAGCTACAGTAAATTTGCATGCTTCTACTGAAATCCACAGGACCATGATTAAATTTGAACTACTGATTAAATCTTTTGCTCAGTTATCACCCTAGTTCTTAGGGCTTTGCAAGATCAAGCTGTAAGGGTCTAATCCAATTATCTTTGCCAAAGGAAGGTTGACTCTGTGTTACAGGATGAGTAACTGTGTATCATGTTTTCAGCCATTATAATGAAACCCACCTTGTATTGCAATTACGCTGAGAATTTTCAAAAAGGCATTTGATAAATGTCGTACTCTTGAGAGGTGCCACAGCAGCAGTCCTGAAGGTTGAAGTGCTTCATTCACTCCACAACAGGTTAAGGGAAAGCAGCTCCATTACATACTTTCTCTAATCTATGCCAAATTAACACCCCCTATTTCCAGGACTCAGACTTCTTAAACTCAACAATATTTATATTAAGAAAACATTTCTCCAAACTGAGCTGTCCATCAGTAGTTTCATCTAAGTCCCAAATGCATGTAATACAAAATAATTTTCTGCATTTATTGTTTTGTTTTGTTTTGTTTTGTTTTGTCCTACCTCCTTCCTCCCTTACTTACCTTTTCTCATCTGAGATAGCTTTAGCTTTCTATTTAATAACAGCCATGGTTAGCCAGACAAGATTATTTCTTTCACAGGACAGTTGTGGCATACTGTCCAAAAAGGCAGGTAATGCAATGTCTTAAATAACCTAATAAGAATAGAAGCATTTGGCCAGCTATTACTGTGATTGTCTTTCTACAGATTAGAAAGCAGAGTGAGCATCAGAAAGAGAAGATAAATTCTGTAGGTATGCTATATTTCTCTGTGTATTCCCTCTTTCTTACTTTCATCACACTTTTTTCACACACTTGCTTTGCTTTCCCTGAGAGGAACTGCAACAGTGATTCTAGTATGTCTCAGCTAGATTTTATAAGGATATTTCCTTCTTCTTTTCTGGTACAGAGAAGAGTTCTTACCTTTTTTTTTTTTTTTTTAACACAGAGTTTCAGTGTGCTGAAGTGTGGTATTCTCTCTAGAATATTTTTCTATAGCTAGAGGGGGAAGAAAGGATGTTTGTTAAAATTAAAGCTTCACTTTATAGTTAAAATGTTCACATTCCCACTTTATTTTTTTCATTTTTATTTTTTCCTTCATCTTCAAATGAATAATTAGACTAACTCAGCAGTGCTAGGAAGAAGCAGAGACACTAAACAATGTTCAGAAAAAAAATTGAAGTGCTGCTAGAACGGGAACTAGACTGCAAGTTCCTTCTGCAGCTGACAAGTTTCCTGTCACTAAGGTTCTCAGTCAAACTCCATCTTCACAGACTTCAACACAGTGAGCAGCTCACATTCTGTTGTAGACACTCCTGGGAGTGGTATGAAGTTGAAACACTACAACTAAAATTTGGATCTACTACATTTGGACTGAAGAAGGCCGTCCAGAGACTGCTGATCTACAGGCTACTGAATCTGAGAAATAAAAAAGAAGAAAGATGTATCTTTTAAAATGTGCATTAAAGCTTGTCTAGTGCTATTAATTTATCTTGAGGAATAACATATTTTGCCAGAAAATACCATCCAAAATTCGAGCAGAAAATAGGTTCAGTGCTGAACTTTCATGGACATATGAGAGCTGGAGCGAGTATTATCATTGTAGAGCACTGCTAACACAGTTAATATGTATGGAGTAGCTTTTGACCTAGTCAAAGTTGTGATACCAAATGGTTACTGAACTGCAAGAAGATACTGTAGGGACATACAGGATTGGGCAGAAGCCAAATAAGGCTGCAGAACTGTACTTAGATATATAAAATTTTACATTTTGGATGAAGAATACAAGGCTTGCTGTTTTAAGAAGTGGTGTTGCTTATCTTCTTCTGAGGAGTATTTTACACATGTTAATCAAAAACACATATACATTAGTAATGCAATAGTGTACAAGTCTAACAGTGGAAATTTTCCATGCACTTCAACTACATTCCTTCTCTTTTGTGGACAAGTAGCTAAACACTCACCTTCTAGGATCTTTGGATTTCTTTTTAACTTTATGGGATGGAATCCATGACTTCCCACCATTTTCAAGTGTGTGAATTTGAAAGGTTTATCCTGATCATTAATCAGCCCCTCCAATTAAGCACAATTACACCCTATAATGATAGTTATAATTATTGATTGATTAATCTTTCAACTATTAATTAAGAATCTTAATTAAAAGAGTTTTTTTCATGTTATTTAAACTGAAACATGACTAATTATTTTATAATTTACCCAGTATGTGCTAAAACCGCATTAATTCTGTTTTCTTCATCTCTGCTGTATTGCAAAAGCTGGATTAGGATTTTCAAAAGCTAATACTGCCATCTTTACAAAACCAAAATGAGACAGCCTTGTAAATTCATCTTTTCAGAAAAGCTGAATCTGAATCAACTCTCACTAGAAAGCTACAAACTGTTCTTATAAGTTTAAATAGATCTGAAAAACTTAGACTATACTTGCTAACTCTCATCAATATCTGAATGTATTATCTGAGACTACAGAATATCTCATGATATCTACACTGAAGAATATTCTATAACAGAAGTTGTATTACAATAAGTATGATGCATAGTTCCAGTTTCAAGTGTCTGGTGTTTTTATTTTGGCAATTACAGCAATGAACTACAGATGGACAGAACAAATTCCCAAATACAACAGTGTAACCTTTATCTTTAACAAGATGATGAGGCATTTAAACAGGATCAACTCCTCTCATTTAGAAGAAACCAATTATTAACTACATAGAAAACTTACATAAAGAAAAATCTGAGTGTCTGTTATCTCTGTTTAATTCAGTTTTCCACTTGTGTTTTAACAGATTGAACTCCATGTCTAACAGCAAATAAACAAACAAACAAACCAAAAAGAAAGAAACAAACAACAACAAAAAAACAACAACAGCACATGTTTTGGTAAGTACTTTGGTACAAATTTATTTATTTATTTGTTTATTTTAACATGTACAACCTGTCTTTTATATGCTATAGACCTTGAAATGTTTAACTCAATTAGAAGCAATACTTTCTAAAAATTTATCATTAACATTTTAGATGTCTACAGATAAATTAGCCACTCCCTACATAGTTACTGCATAGAAATAAAAATTTCTGGTCTGTGATTCATTTCACACTAAAGAGGAGCCTTAAAATGTCAGACAAATGATTCTCTCGTACATCTTATTTTCTCTGTTGACTATAAAGGGAGACAAAGATGATTTGTTCAGCTATATAACTCTAAAATTAAGTAAGATCGACCTTTCCCTGGGTGTTGCACATGTCCCTTGTTATTTTCAAATTTTAACTTTAGTCTGTGCCAAAATCTTTATACACTGGGATGCATGTTATGGGAATATTCATTTTAATAGTTATATTAAACATATAATGGGATTATTTGTGTGAATATAAATAATTGTGCTATTTAGTCCAATAGTACAACTGAAGTTAGTTGAATTTTATGTAAACACACATGAACTTTTATTATGAAATTAATCAACAGGAAATGTTGTTTTAAAAACTAAATTCTACCAGAATAGATACTTCTAACTATAAAGCTTTCTTTATCAAGAATGCTATTTCACTTTAAGAAGAATCAAAATGAATTGTCCTCTGGTTATATTAAAGCTTTATCAGTACAGAGTGAAATACAGTCATTTCTAGTTAACATCCACTTTTCAATATAACAGCAACAACAACAAAAACAACAGAAGTAGAAAGAAATAAAGAAGGAAGAAAGGAAGGAAGGAAGGAAGGAGGGAAGGAAGGAAGGAGGGAAGGAAGGAAGGAAGGAAGGAAGGAAGGAAGGAAGGAAGGAAGGAAGGAAGGAAGGAAGGAAGGAAGGAAGGAAGGAAGGAAGGAAGGAAGGAAGGAAGGAAGGAAGGAAGGAAGGAAGGAAGGAAGGAAGGAAGGAAGGAAGGAAGGAAGGAAGGAAGGAAGGAAGGAAGGAAGGAAGGAAGGAAGGAAGGAAGGAAGGAAGGAAGGAAGGAAGGAAGGAAAGGAAGGGAGCATCAGAAAAGAAGCTCAAATAATTGGTCAGTGGCATGTATGGCAGATGCACTGAATATACAGCAATCTATGAGTAATGAAGTTTGTTGATAGTATGCACAGGGAAGCTGGAAATTTCTCAAAAGTTCATGACGTATTCTGGATGATACATGAACTTAACTGCTGGAAAAGGATAAAAAAAATTATGAAACTGTCTGATTCATAAATTTGCTTGTATCAGATCCTAAAGCACCTGTCCCAAAATTGGCAGATATAGAAGCAGAAACATTTGCTCCAAGAGGATGCTGATCTCTGAGAGCTGGTCTGTTTTTGAAACTCAGAAATCCTGCTTTTTGTGTGTGTGTGTGTGTTGTTGTTGTTTGTTTGTTTGTTTATCTGTCTTTTGTTTGTTTGTTGTTTTTTTTTTCTGGTTATTTGGTTTAGTTTGGTTTTAAACTCAACTTTGTACCTGCAGATGACTGAAGGTGCACTGTGTTGCAAAAATCTATCTAAGCTTAAATTAGTCTTTGTTCTGTATCAGCAGTGAGTTGAAAACATAATTTGGAATGAAACTTAAAGGCCTGAGATTTTCACTCAAGCCATTATGATGTTTGTACAAGAGACATATTCAGGAATGAATACAGTTCATATGGTATGAAGTGTTGGAAATTACTTTGGGTAGTTTTTAACTGTAAGTTCTTCTGAGTCCTCATCAGGATTCAATTGTAGTTAACTGAAAGACTTCCTTTTGTATGAATTTCAGTTGGGCATGTACTTGTCCAAAATGTATGACATTTACATGCTGAAGTTGTAGTAAGTTAAATGTGCACCACAGTGTGGTCTACAGGCCACCTGATAAGGAGGAGGCTGTGGACAAGGCCCTCTTGCTTCAGCCACAGGAGGTGTCACGCTTGCAGGCTCTTGTCCTGATGGAGGATTTCAACCACCCAGATATCTGCTGGGATAGTGGTATGGCGGGTGGTAGACAATCCAGGAGATTCCAGGAGTCTGTGAGGACAACTTCCTGGTCCAGGTAATAGATGGACCAACCCAAGGTGAAGCCTTACTGGGCCTGGTGCTCACTAATGAAGAGGAGAGCATTAGAGAGGTTAAGATTGGAGGCAGCCTGGGCTGTAGTGACCATGCCTTGGTGGAGTTTGTGTTCTTGAAGAATGCGGGCCTGGCAGAGCCCAGAGCTAGGACCCTGTGCTTTAGGACAGCAAACTTCTGGCTGCTCAAGGAACTGCTGAGTGGGATCCCCTGGGAAATTGTCCTTAAGGGCATGGGTACAGAACAAAGCTGGCAGCTCTTTAAGGACACCCATCTGAGAGTGCAGTGGCTCTCCATTCCCCAGCAGAAGAAGTCAAGCAGGGGAGACAGGGACCGTAGCTTAGACTGAGAGAAAAGAGGAAAATATACAGAAAGTGGAAGCAGGGTTGTGTATCCTGGGAGGAATACAGGGCTGTTGTCTGTGTGTGTAGAGATAGGATTAGGAAAGCCAAGGCACAGATAGAGCTGAACTTGGCAAGGGATGTGAAAGATAATGGGAAGGGGCTGTACAGGTAAATAGGCAGGAGGAGACAGGACAAGGAGAGTGTTCACCCTGAATGGTAATGGGGAGCTGGCTTCCTCAGACATAAAAAAAGCTGAGGTACTCAATGGGTGCTTTGCCTCAGTCTTCATGGGCGGTCAGGCTTCCTGTGTCTGCCAGGACCATGAGCCTCTAGGTGAGGGTGTGGGGAGTGGTTTCTGTCCCACTGTAACAGTGGGACAAGTCTGAGTCCTCCTCATGAATCTGAACATATATAAGTCCAGGGGGCTGGATGATATCCATCCTAGGGTTCTGAAAGAGATGGCTGATGTGGTTGCCGAGCTGCTCTCCATCATATTTAAAAAATCATGGCTGTCTGGTGAAATCCCTGGTGACTGGAAAAAGGGAAACATTACTCCCATTTTTAAGAGAGGGAGAAAGGAAGATCCCGGGGAACTACCAACTGGTGAGTCGCACCTCTGTGCCTGGAAAGATCATGGAGCAGATCCTCCTACAATCTATGTTAAGGCACATATGAGACAAAGCAGTGATTTGAGACAGCCATCATGGCTTCACCAAGGACAGATCGTGCCTGACCAATTTGGTGGCCTTCTATGATGGAGGTACAGCTTCGGTGGATGGGGGAAGGGTGGTGGATGTCACCTACCTGGACTTCTGCAAAGCTTTTGACATGGTCCCTCACCACATCCTTCTCTCTAAATTGGAGAGGTGTGGATTTGAAGGATGTGCTGTTTGATGGATTAGGAATTGGCTGGCTGGATGCAGCCACAAAGTTGTGATCACTTGTTCTGTGTCAGGGTGGAGGCCGGTCACAAGCAGTGTCCCACAGGGGTAGATCTTGGGACCAGTGCTCTTCAACATCCTCCTCAATTACACAGACGATGACACTGAGTGCACCCTTAGCAATTTTGTGGATGGCACCAAGCTGAGCAGTGCAGCTAATACATTGGAAGGAAAGGAAGCCATCCAGAGGGACCCGGACAGGCTGGAGAAATGGTTCCATGAAAGCCTAATGAGATTCAATAAAGCCAAGTGCGGGGTACTGCACTTGGACTGGGGAAATCTGAGGTATTTATACAAACTGGGGGAAGATCTCTTTGGCAGTGGCCCTGAGGAGAAGGACTTGGGAGTCCTGGTGGATGAGAAGCTGAACACGAGCCAGCAGTGTGCACTTGCAGCCCAGAAGACCAACTGTGTCCTGGGCTACATTAAAAAAGGGGTGGCCAGCAGGGAGACAGAGGTGATTGTCCTCCTCTACTTGGTTCCTATGAGGCCACATCTGGAGTACTGCATTCAGGCGTGGGGCCACCAGTACAGGGAAGATGTGGAGCTCTTGGGGCGGGTCCAGAGGAGGGCCATGAAGATGATCAGAGGGCTGGAGCACCTCTCCTATGAGGAAAGGTTGAAGGAAGTGGGCTTATTTAGCTTGGAGAAAACAAGTCTCTGGGGAGACCTCATTGTGGCCTTCCAGTACTTGAAGGGAGCATATGAACAGGAGGAGGAACAGTTGTTTATGAGGGTGGATAGTGATAGGACAAGGGGGAACGGTTTTCAACTGGGACAGGGGAGGTTTAGACTAGATAATAGGAGGAAGTTTTTCACTCAGAGGGTGGTGACACTGAAACAGGTTGCCCAAGGAGGTTTTGGATGCTCCATCCCTGGATGCATTCAAGGCCAGGCTGGATGTGGCTCTGGGCAGCCTGGTCCAGTGGTTGGTGACCTGCACATAGCAGGGGGGTTGAAACTCGATGATCATTGTGGTCCTTTTCAACCGCAAGCATTCCATTCCATTCCATTCCATTCCATTCCATTCCATTCCATTCCATTCCATTCTAAATCTTGATATATTTTCTGCATTATTTGACCAACTTCCTTAGACTTTCACTGAGTTTAGATGAAGAAAATCTCTCAGCAGTATTCCATACACTCCTTCACATTTCACATACTGGTGACCCTTTTCCACCAGAACCTGTATGGTTACTAGTGCCTGACAATTCAGAAGCTGTTCATGTGCATTAATTTGTCTAATCTATAAATGTTATGCTTCCAAATAGTTTGTGCAAATATCAAGCAATTGAAAATATTTCTCTTATTCAGTTTTTGTTTACCTTCTCTAGCTTTAAAGTTATCAAATTATGCTGTTAACAGATTAATATTAATAGAGAGCTTTAAACACCCAAAGAATATGTAACCAAAACAAGCATTATATTTTAAATCTTTACTAGCTCGTCTATAGCCTTGTTAGTCCAAATCTCAAATTATCTATTCATTTCCTATCACTGGGAACAACAAATATTGGCAATCACTGTTTTGGGTGCTTTTTCTGTCTCATTCAAATTTGTACCACAAGGTGAGTTCTCAGCAATGAACTGTATTTCCCTGAAGTTCACAGAGCCTTCGTTATCAGCTTCTTTCCCTAGCACACAGGGCCTTGCGTTGCTCACACAGACAGCACCAAAATGCACTGCAGAGCTTTTAATGCATTCTGAATAGCTCTTGTCATTCAGGATCCTTCATTTCATGTTTCAGATTTTCCCAGGGGGCTTTGATGTTAATCCATTTCACACTTCTAACACATCTGTTCTTCTTCTGGCTTTCTTATCTCTTCTGAGCATTCAAAAAAAAAAAAAAAAAAAAAAAAAGTTTTAGCTGTCATTGTGCAGTTTGTGAAGTAAGACTTTAATGATGGAGCATATTCTAGCTAACTTCATTGATATTTGATTTTAGCCACACAAAAAGTTATGTATACAACAATTCCAAAGCTATTTCTCCATTATTTTGAATTTCTTTTGACTTCTTATGAAATTAAGAAAAAAACTGCATGTCATAGTCCCTAGGAATAAGACAGTGTAGTTCAATGGCTGTTTTTCCAACATCAGCAGATCAGTTCTACAAGTCATCTTCTCTCTTTGGTGACATTTGTTGAATAGTAAACAAGCACATTTCAGTGAATCAGAGAATCATAGAACAGATTGGGCTGGAATGGACTTTAAAGACCATTTAGTTTGAAAATTTTGCCATGAGAAGAGATACTTCTGACCAGATCTGGTTTCTCAAACCCTCATCCAATTTGGCCTTGAACACCTCAAGGGATGGGGCATTCACATGCCTCACCACTCACATTCTGAGCATTTGTTCCCTATCTCTCTCTCTCTCTCTATATATATATTTAACTTTAAAACCTATCTCTACACTTCCTGATAAAGAATCTCTCCCTATCTCTCCTGCTGGCCTGCTGGCCTCTCTTAATTAGTTACATAAATGGACACTGTAATGTCTCCCCAGAGTCTCCTCTTCACTACACTGAACAGTCCCTATGCTTTCAGCCTTCATTCACAGGAGATAATTTTCATCATTCTCATGGTCGTTCTATGGAACTATTCTTTCCTTATCTGTGGATTGCAGGGTTGAATGCAGCTCTTCAAGTGCTGTTTCACACAAGTAGAATAGGAGGAGAGAATTTCCTCCTTTTTCCACCAGAAGAGGGGAGGCCAGCAGGGACACGGAGGTGATTGTCCCTCACTTCATGAAGCCTCACCTGGAATACTGCATACAGGTCTGGGAATCCCAATACAAGAAAGACAGAGAGCTGTTAGAGATGGTCCAGGGAGGACCACAGAGATGATCAGGGGGCTGGAGTACCTTCTCTATGACGGCAGGCTGACGGAACTGGGCTTGTTCAGCGTGGAGAAGAAAAAGCTGTGGGATGACCTCATTGCAGCCTTCCAATACCTAAACGGAGCCTATAAACAGGAGGGGAGTGAACTCTTTACAAGAGTAGATAATAGCAGGACAAGGGGAAATGATTTTAAGTTGAAGGAGGGAAGGCTTAGTTTGGATGTTAGGGGGAAGTTCTTTGCTATGAGAGTGGTGAGGTGCTGAAAAGGGCTACCCAGAGAGGTTGTGGATGCCCCGTCCCTGGAGGTGTTCAAGGCCAGGTTGGATGGGATCCTGGGTAGCCTGGACTAGTATTAAATATGGAGGTTGGTGGCCCTGCCTGCAGCAGGGGGATTGGAGATTCATGATCCTTAAGGTCCCTTCCAACCCAGGCCATTCTATGATTCTGTGAACCTGATTGCAATTTGCATGTGTAGATGCACTTATAACAGTCTTGATTTCTGGCTAAAAGTAGAGGTTAGTCTTGCTTCATGGATAGTAGTGACATACTGAAAAGTTTGTATGTGATTCCCGAACTAAGACTTGTGTCTAGATAGGTGGAATGACTCATCACCTCCAGGTGTCTATTTCCATTTACACACAAAGATTCTGGATGATAGCTTAAGCTAAAAGGTTAACATTCCGGTAGAAAGAGACAAGTAAAAGCAATTCAAATTTGTGATTTTGCTGTGGAGAATAAAATAACTATTGTAAATGTCTTTAAAATGTTCCCCTTTATCCTATTCTCCTATGTCTGGGTAAGCATTAAGTCTATTTAATGATCATCCCTATTTTAAATATTAAAATGTACTATTTCATGGTTAAACTTTAAAGGAAATGTTCTATTGTACAGTAACAACTTATTTGAGACATGTTTTTTTTAGGACTGACCAAAACTGATTGCTTAACAAAGGAGGTAACTTAATAACACCAGAAAAGAATTGTATTGAAAGCATCTCTATAGACAGGAGGTTACCTAATAACATTGTATGGTAGGCCTGTCACTGTCTACGAAAGACATGTATTATCATATAAATGAAAAGACTGCTTTTCTTCCATCATCTATAACCTTACCCCCCTTCAGGGAAAAAAAAAAAAAAAAAAAAAAAAAAAAAAATCAGTAAACCCGACTAAAACCCAGCAACAAGAACTTCCTTGCAAATTCTTATCAACTCTTGACAGTTCTCAAGTACTTTTAAGCCACTTTAGAATGTAAGTAAAAGCAAAGCAATTGAAAGCAATTGTAAAATCTTATTACTTTATAGTCAATTAATATTGAAGAGCAGAGTGATCTGAATTAGAGCCTGTGGACAACAGCTTTCCCCTAAGAAGACTGCCTCTTCTGTTGTCCAGTATTTCTGCTTAGCAAGGGAGGCATTTAGTTGCAGAACTTCTTACCTTAACTGTATGGAAAAAGCAGGCTGCTCTCACTTGGCTGTTGCAGACAATGGTCTGCAAAAACACTCTAGGCATTGAAGATGATTCAGGTATTAGAAAGTTTGTGATAAACAGTGCCATCTCCAGTGAACAGGGGAAGTAAAGGGATATATATGAATGGAGAGCTAATGGATCTGACTAGAAAATTTGATTAATATAAGGAAATGTTATTCATATAATCATCCCATTTTGTTCAAAAGAAATCAACTTCTGAGCAGTAATTACATTAAAGCAAAGAGAACTTTTTTATGATGGAACAGTCTGCTGTAAGAAATGCTGATTTTTCAAATGAAACTCTTTACCAATTTCACTGCTATGTTCACCAAAAAAACAGGTTAAAATGATTCCTATGAAGTTTCATATCAGCAGAATTAAATCTTATGGTCAAAAAGAAGCACCTTTTCTTATCAGAATTAAATTATTTAATAAGGTCACTTTGACTTCTTTTTCTCAGAACTTTATTTTTATGTATAATATAGATGTTTAAACAGTTCGTTATAATTTAATAAAAAAGTGAATTTCCCAGAGAAATTTCAGGTGTGAGTTATCACTGAATTACAGCCTTGAAATAAAGTTGTACACTTAGACCTCGAGCTCCTAAGTTCCCTATGCCTGAAAACTTCAGTGTGTTAGTACAACAGCTGCACAAAAATATGTTGAAACCCATTATCTAAAAGTACTCAGTAACTTGAAAACTGGGGTTTTCTTCTCAAAGGTAACTCACAGTAAGTGATTTTTTTTTTTTTTTAATTTTACCTCAGACTGACAAGTGCTTGCACAAATAAAGTGCCATCTAAATATGTATCAGTATGCAAATACAGAAAATTGTAGGTTTTTGCTTTGTTTTGTCTTTTTAAGTATAAAGCAAAATAATGTGTGAAAGATTCAGCCAAGCAGTCAAGCAGGTGGTTTTCAGTTTGTCATATACAGTCAAAATCCTCCTGATTTTTTGATCAGATGCTAGAGCCATTCTGATTTACTAGAGTTCCTTTGGGTGCTTTGATCTAGATGGTTTGTTTTGTCATTCATGATGTCAAATGTAATTTCTCTTCTAATGTAATTTTGTATCTTCAATTGTAGCTAAATTCTTACAACATAGTTCTCATTATGTATTTCAGAGGTACAAATTCAGACAAGGGAGAAGCTGTGCTTCTCTTAGGAGATGGAATCCATGAGTAAAGCCTAGTCCAAAAGGAAAAAAGGGTTTCAGGTAGTCAGCCATACATCCCATCAGTAAGGTGATGACAAATGAACATTTCCCACTCCTGTCTGATCATGCAAACTGATTTGATTTGAGTGTTTGGTACTACAATGGAATGTTCTATGCTGACTTTTTCAGTAAGAGGAATTTTTGACAACTTTTCCTGATATCTTTTAAGGTAATAATTGCTTGCCGCTGCTGTTAGATAACAGAGTTGCTAGTAAAGTGTCAGAAATGTCTGTTTTGAAGCTATGTTCTTCATTTGTAGATGGTGTGCACAAGGTGATCTTTCGTGTTAAGTGTCTGAAGAGCTACAGTCATTTTTTCTCTAACGTCATCCCAAAGGACAGTGGCATTCATCATGAACAAAAGATGCCACAAAGACCAAGACTGATCTTTCCAGTATAGCTTCATTTAGTATTATGCTTTTCCGGTATCTCTTTGGATTCTTCCATTCCATCCACTTTTCTCATTTCCTTTACAAACAGTCATGGGGCTTACACTTTTCTGTTCTGCATTTGGTGCTTGCAGTTTGCATATTCATTGCTACAACTTTTGAGTACTCTCTCTCAGCTCAGTGTTGTCTTGCTTGAACTGACATTTATAATACAGAAAAGAGTGGGATTTTTTCAGCTGAGACAGACAGCCACTCCCATTTTCCATCACTGCATACTTCTGGAAGATTTATTTAGTCTTGATTCCCTACTCTACCTCCTGTTGCAATTACGCATGGCTGGAGAATATGCTTAGACTTACTCAAAGGTGCATAAGAGACCTGTGATTTTTGATACTTCTTGGGGGGGGGGTGGGGGCGGGGGGGGTGTCAGTCACCAAATAAAACAGACAACCTCCACTATCATCCTGCTCCACTATCATCCTGATCTGATCATCCTGGTATTTTATCTTACGGTGGTAAAATAGGAATATCAAGGATGTCTATGCCATTATTATCATTGCAAATTTAAATTTGAAGCTGACAAAATAGCCTTTTTATTTACTCTGAGGTAATTCCAAGAAAAAATGTGCCTTGACAATGTTGTCAGACCCTTTTTAACTCTATTTGAAGCCCAATAACATCCATTTCTCAAAAATCAGTAACTTTCAGACCAAGATCGTAATTGTTACTCTTACCACAATACGAGTTGTAACTTTATGAGGATATTTTATTAATTTTCTGAGGATGGAGACTCTGCAGTCTGGCTTGTGATGTTTTATTTTAAGATGTAAATTGTGTAGACTTCACAGTCTAAATTGATTTTCAGTTTCTCCAAACCAGACAGGCACCAAGAAGCTCTATGTGATTTTGATTTTAGACAGTACGCTCAACACCACCCCCCTCACAAACACACACCCCATGCTTACTAAATACTACTCACAGCCTCCAGGTATTGACCTTTACTGTTATCTGCATGCTGGAAAGTATATAGGAGTGCACTTACATTTGTACGCACTGATGAAGAAAAAGAAATCTTCCCACAGAAAATGAAGTCTTCCAGATGAGGAGGTGCTGCTTTTGATTACGGTGTCTACACCAAATGAAGAATGTGGTTGAAAAGCATGTTTGGAAAAGGACAATGAAGCTGGTGAGGGGTCTGAAGCACAAGCCTTATGAGGAGCAACTGAGACGGCTGGGATTGTTCAGTCTGGAAAAGAGAAGGCTCAGCCTCCTTTTATTGCTCTCTACAGCTACCTGAATGAAGGTTGCAGTGAGGTGGGGGTCAGCCTCTTCTCCCATGTAACAAGCAATAGGACTAGAGAGAATGTCCTCAAGTTGCTCCATGGGAGATTCAGGTTAGATGTTAGGAAATATTTCTTCCCTGGGAGAGTGGTCTGGTTGGTACAGGCTGCCCAGGGAGATGGTGGAGTCACCAACCGTGGAATGTTCAAGGAATGTTTAGATTTTGTACTAAATAACACAATTTAGTGGGAAATATTGGTGATAAGTGGACAGTTGGACTGGTTGATCTTCTAGGTCTCATGGTGATTCTATGATTCTATTCTAACTGAGTTAGAGAAAAAGAAGGAATGATCTCTGGATTTAAGAAAGCCACAAGAACAGAAATGCTGGTACAGAGGAGACAACTGCCACTGGCTGCTGGAAGGGATGTTTCAGAAACACTGTAAAGGCAAAGGTTGTGGAGAGGAGGAGAAGGACTGAGGCACATATTTTAAAAATACATTTTATACTTTGAAAGCCTGTTTGCTTTTGTCTGTTACTAAAAAAAAAAAAAAAAAAAAAAAAAAAAAAAAGAAAATAAGAGCAAGGATTATTGTCCTATTCATTTCATCCTGTTTCATGGAACATTGTCCTATAAAAATAAGTTACTGTTATTATCATGATAAATAAAGGACAGATCTGAACAGCGCTATAAATTTTGGTAGTTTTAGATCTATTGCATGAATTTAAATGGACGTTTTTGTCACGGTTATCTATTCCCTTGACCACTCTTTTCAAAGAATTAAGGGTACAGAATTTTAATATTCAAATAAACTGCATTTTGTAGCATCATTTCTTCAGTATTTGGAAATGCAGCAGTGCTAATACTAATGATCATGCCAAAATATAAACACTCACTATAAATAATTGTTACTAGATACAAGCAAAGCATAGAACTTAGATCTTTTCTTAATCAAGCTCTTTTATCCTTGTTCAGTGAGCTGCTGAACCAGGGTGAGGATGAATATCTTGACAATTCTGACTTTCAAAGTAATAGAAAATTGTAAAGATTTATGAAAACAACAACAAACCTACAGAATTTGGAGAAATATATCTGTAATAATAATAATAAATAATAATAATAATGCTTAGATACTAGGAAGAATTAAAAACACAGCTTGCAAGTAACAATTTGAAAAATAATTCAGAAATTAGACTGACTAAACCAGGCTTAGGAAGTGATATAAACCATTGTCTTAAAATGAGGGAAAATTTCCTGGGATGATTAGCAGCAAATTAGACATACTCTTTAGTGTATCAGGGATTAAATATAAGGTAAAAAATCATAACCATGCATCAGAGGGCCAACACTCCATTTCACAGAACTCTGAAACTTCCACGTCATATATGGATATACAAATGGCTTTCTGGTTACCACAGTCAAAGGTCAGAGAAGAAAGTTTTTTGAAGTTCTCCATAAGTTCCGTATATCGTGTAAGATAAAATACTACCTGCTCATGTGACTAATAGCTATCACAGCAATATTTTATCATGGTATACTCTATGGGACACTGACTGCCAAGATATCCTTTATTCATCCTGAAATGAACTTCAAAATGTAGTTTCTTAGTAAAAGAAAAAACTGAATAAATTCTAGAGAAGTATCTGGTAACTTTTCATATGGAAGCAAATACAGAGTAAGAATATTATACATGCTAAACTTTAAACAATGTGTACTGTGTTCCATCTAGTTATGACCCTCATCCCCCATTATCTGACTATTGCAGAGAAGTAGGAAAGTTTGCTGCTAGTATTTTGATGCAATAGAGTTATACTTCATTCAGTTTAGGGAAGAAGGAGCATAGTGGAAATTATTTGACTATGGCAAGAAAAAGCAAATGCAAATCTCATTAGTTTTTTTATCCAATTTCATATTATTGCTCTGTCATCACAGCGTGTCAAAATCATCTGCACGTTGTTCACTTTTGGGTCCTTTTTTTTTTTTTTTTTTTTTTACTTTTAGTTACTTACTCCTTTTTCAACAAATGTTCACAAGATCAGACATTCTTGTACTTGGGCATTCTTCAACAGAATTCATTTCAACTACTTTTATGTTTACTTCAGAGAAGGATGAAAGTAGCTGTTGTGGTTTTGTGATTTTTGTTGTTGGTATTCCACATCAGAACATCATGCAGAACAGTGGGAGTTAAAGAGATAATGTTCTGGTTCCGTGTTACCTCCTTTTGGGGCATTTTGGGCTCCTGGAGGGGAGGGGAGGGGCAGCATACCCAGAGGACTTGGAGCAAGGAGGAAATGAGGTGAAGCTCCGGACTGGACCGCAGCCGGCACTCGATCTGTGTCTGGCCGTCTCAGCTCACAGCGGAGGAGAAGCAGGTGCTTCCATCACACTATCGTGGTTTGACTCGTACTTTGGGTACTCTTGTCTCTCTCATTTTGTTTGATTTGGTTATATTTAGTAAAATACCGTTCCTCCTCTGATTGCTGTCATTGTGCTTTATTTTGATTGAAACTATTTGCTAGCTCTCTGCCCTTTCCCCTGTCCCCCCTGGGGCCAGCCGGGTCACACGGCAAGCCGTTCGTACCCCTTCCTTCCTTCTTCGCTCCTCTGTCTCTTCTTCTTCTTCTTCTTCTTTTTTCCTTTTTTTTTTTTTTCTTTTTTTTCTTTTTTTCTTTTTCTTCCTTTCTCCTGGGTCCTGTGCCCCCGTCATGGACTTATATCTAGGGATAACCCCATGACAGTAGCTATAGGAAAAAGGTATGTTTTTAAATAATACTGTTTGAATTGGAACACACTTTCTCATCCAGCTATTGATAATCAGGTACATATTTATGTAGTCTTGAAGTTTTAGGATTCTTTCTCCTTTTCACCCTCAGGATTCTGTTCCAGTTCTATTCAAGATGCTGTGTCATGAGATCTAAGAACCTCATCTAAATTAACTCAGTTCTAAGTAGGAGATTGAACTAAGTAACCTGAAAAGGATACATGCAAACAAAGTTACTGCATTCCTTAGGCTGTTATTCAGTATTACTGTTCACAAGTTGTCAAATGGGAGAAAAAAGTGAAGAGGTCTGGACTTAATCATGCCTAGTGACATGCAGTCAGTTTCTGATTCAAATACGCTTGGCGTTCAATTATACAAAGTTGTAATGGAGTAGGGAGATAACTCTGAAAATAAGAAATATATGTAATTAAGACTGTAAGAATATAAATAAGATTTTCACCTTTGGATAAGAAGATTTGGAGGCAGTTTTAAAGAAGAACAAGAGGATCAGGAGGCACACATACTGTTTTGACTTAAACCTGTCCAGCATAACATGGACCTTCACTGAATGACGCTGTGCTGTACCTAGAACTGGGTGGAAGGTTGGATGTCTTGGTTAAAGTATAAGTGAATAATCCAGATATAATATTATCATTTCTACTTTAGAATTCTTTATTTGGGGATTCTTTTGGAAGCAAGTGGATTTTTGCTGTTGTTCTTTTCCATTTTCAAAGCTTCTATTCACTGTGGCATAATTTTGTTCATGAAATCACCAGAAGTTATGCTGACATTCTAATTTCTAATAAAAAATGAACAAGGCAATGAAAAAAGAAAATAAATCAAATCCCTCTCTCAACAAGCCAAACATAAAAGATCCAATCTAAACCATTTTCAAACGGTTTGCCTTGTTTTTTTTTTTTGTTTGTTTTTTTTTTCCAAAGAGATTCTTAATTCTTCACATAATATAATGAATAGCACATGCTAAGCATTGAACAAATAGGTCTGTAATTATAATACGGGATCTTGGTGACACTGATAAAACATTCACAATCACCCTCTCATTGGAATTAGGCTAATTATGTACATAGTTGGATGTCCATTAATCCTATTATTATTATTATTATTTAACAGTATTATTCATAATTTAAGTTTTCCTTTCCTTAATTTCAGTCCTGTAACAAACGAGAATGTTCCATGCTTAATTAACAGCCAAAAGCTTGAAAGTGTACTATAATGGGACATTATGGGGGCTCTATAGTGAGTTAATGACATAGCAACCAGCTAATGAGAATGAAGAATTTTTACAATAGCATTCTAAAATGAACAAAACAAAAGAACTAGTTGTGTCAAATAGCATCATTGCCAGTATCCTTACTTAGTCTTCAAAAGTGAGATAGATTTAGATTATATTCTAGAGTCCACAGAGATTTCTTCAGCTCTTCAGTTCTTTAGTAGGAGGAAAGTTGGTAAGCCTTGTGCTACTGCTTAACAATACCATTGTCAGTCTCACTCAAAGACATTCTCTTAGGTCAAAATCTATGTTGCATCAGATAATAAAAGCAGTGACACAAGAAGAAGATGAAGCTAAAAGAGTCTATTCTGTTAACTACACCACTCAGCTTGGTGTCACCAACAAGCTTACTGAAGGTACAGTCAGTCACTTCTTCTATGTCATTGATAAAGTCATTGAAAAGCAACAGCTCCAAGACTGATCCCTAGAGAACGCCACTTGTGACTGGCCTCCATCTGTACAAAGATCTATTAAACGCAACCTCCTGTGACAGTCTAACCAACTCTTCATCCACTGAATAGTCCAGCTTTCAAATCCAGTTATGACCATGAAGACCATCAAAATGATGGAGCATTTCTCCTATGGAGGAGGGTTGAGGAGATTAAGCTTGTTCAGATTTGAGAATAGAATGCTCCAGGAAGACTTCTTTGTGGCCTTCCAACACATGAAGGGAGCTGTAAGCACAGGGGAGCTTACAAGGAGGAGGGAACCAACTTTTTACAGACACAGAAAGAAATATGTTGTTTTTCTTAAACATCAAAAGAAAAAAAAGAAAGAAAAAAGTAATATCAATAACAATAACAAAACATTAAATGGTTAAGTAGCATGTGCAGGATACTCTCTGTCTAATACAGCAGAGGCTGAATTACCAACAATATTTTTCTTCTGGGAATATTATCCATGTTTAATTAAGGATAATCAGAATTAAAATTAACCAAAAATAGTTTTCTATAACAGATGATATTATCAACTCTCTGGAAATGCTTCTCCATCTATTCTAGATGAATCCATTATAATCCCATGTTCTACATCAGTCATCTAACTCTGAGATCACAAAATCATAGAAGCATTTGAGTTAGAGGGGGACATTTTAATTTCATCTAGTACAGCTCCCCTGCAGTGAATGGGAGCATCTTCAGTTAGACCAGGATGCTCAGAGTCTAGTCCAGCCCAACCTTGAATACCTCCATGGATGGGACATACACTGTATCTCTGAGCAACCCTAGTCCTTCACTACACTGATCACAAAAATCTTTCTTCTTAAATCCAATTAAAATGTCAAATATCTTAGTTTGAAACTACTTCCCATGTCCTAACACAAAAGACCCAACTAAAAAGTCTGTCCCCTTTCTTCACAGAATCACCCTTTAGATACTGAAAGGCCATTTTCATATTTGCCTGGCTCCTTTTCTTCTCCAGTCTGAACAATCTCAAGTCATTTCAGTTTGTACTTGTAGGAGGGGTATTCAGCCCCTTGGATCATTTTTATGGCCTTCCTCAGGATGCACACCAACGGGTCCATGTTACTTCTATACTGAAGGCACCACATCTGAATGTAGTACTTCAGATGAGGTCTCAGCAGTGCAGAGAAGAGGGGTAGGATCACTTCCCTTGACCTGCTGGCCACACTCCTTTTGATACAGTTGGCCTTCTTCGCTACCTGGGCACATCAGCGTCTCATGTCTGGCTTGCTGTCCACCAGTCCCCTCACATCCTTTTCAGCAAGGCTGTGCTCAATCCTTTCATCTTCCAGTTAATATTGATAGCGGAAGTTGCCATGACCCAGGTGTAAGATCTTGTATTTAGCTTTGCTGAATTCCATGAAGTTCTTCTAGGTTATCCCAGTGCTTTAACCTGTATATGTTCTAAACCTCTATGGATAGCATCCTGACTGTCTCTCAGGTGTGTTGACCACATCACATAGTCTGGTGTTGTATACTAACATGCTGAGGGTGCACTCAGTCCCACTCACTGCTAATGTCATTCATGAAGATCCTAAAGAGCACAAGTCCCAGTACAGATGCTTAAGAGCCACCACTCGCCTCTAATATCCATCTGAGCACTGAGCCATTGAACACCACTCTCTGAGTAAGATTTTACTGAAGTCCAGATAAATCACATCAGAAACTCTTTCCTTGTTCACTCATGCCATCACAGAAGGCCACCAGGTTGGTCAGGTAGGACTTACCCTTAGTAAATCCATACTCCTTGTCTTGTACCACCTCTCTGTCTTACATGTTACATAGCACAGCTTCTAAGAGGATCTGTTCCATGATTCTCTCCAGCACAGAAGTGTGTCTAACAAGCTGGTAGTTCCCTGGATTGTTCTTGCTACCCTTCATACACATGTGTGACATTGTCTTCTTTCCAGTTGTCGGGGACTTCATTTGGCTGCTATGACTTTACAAATACCGTTAGCATTTTGGCAACTGTGTTAACTGATTCTCTCTGAGGACATTGGGATGTATATCACTGGACCCATAGACTTACAGATGTTTGGGTTCTTCAGCTGGTCATGAATCTGATCTTCACTTACAGAAGGATGGACATTGCTCCCCCAGTTCCTATCTTCTGATCCATCCACTTGAGGGTTGTATGAAGAACAGTTGCCAGTGAAGACTGAGGCAAAAATCTTGCTGAGTACCTCAGCGTTCTCCTTGTCTGTTGTTACTAGCCTTTCACTACTTGCTAGTGGAGGTACACTTTCTTAGATTATTTCTGGCCAATGTACCTGCAGAAGTCTCTCTTGTTCTTTTTTGCACCCTTGCCAAATCCACTTTGGGACTCGGTTTTCCTGACCTTGTCTCTATACAGCCTAGCAGCATGCCTATACACCTTTCAGAGTACCTGTTCCTGCTTCTACTGCCTGAACATTTTCTTCTTGCTCTCCAGTTAGACCAGTAGGTTATGATTAAGCCATGCCAGTCTCTTTCTTTTCTTTTTTGATTTATTACACTCAGGGATGGAGAGCTCTTGTGCCCTAAGGGAAGCTTCCTTGAAGATCTTCCAACTCTGCCCCACTCCCTTTGAGGACAGTTTCCCAGGGAGTTTTGTTAAGTAAGTCCTTGAAGAGTTGTAAGCTGTCTTTCGTAAAATAGAGTATCCTGGTTTTGCACTTTTTCTGTCCCACATCCTTCAAGAGTATGAACTCTATCACCACATGATCACTATCTCTCAGGCAGCCTCCCATCCTCATGTCACCAATCAGTCCACTTGTACTGGTTAGAAACAAGCTAAGTTTTGCATTCCCCTTGGTGGGGCTGTCTAATACTTTGGCTGAGGAAGTTATCCCTGATACATTCCCCTGTAATATCTACAGCTCATCATTCTACTTTTCCAGGTGTTAGGGTGACTGAAATCTCCCAGCAAGACAAGAGCTTGTGTTTGCAATGCTTCCTGTAGCTGGAAGAAGAGTCTTTCAACAGGCTCTTCTTGATCAGTAAGCTTGTACTAGACAACAACCAGAAGGGTCTCTTTTTGCCTCTAATTCTCACCCATAAGCTTTCAACTTGCTTGCAGACATTCTTCAGGAACAGCTCTTCATACTCCTTTCTTTTCTTGATATAGAAGGCAACATCTCCCCTCCTTCCTCACCTGACCCTTCTGAACATCTTGTAGCTGTTGATATCCACACTCCAGTTGTAGGAGTCATCCCATCAGACTTCACTGATGACAACATTATGGTTTTCCAGTGGCATGGTGGCCTCTAACTTCTTCTGTTTCTTTCTCAAGCTGCATACATTGGTGCAGAGGGATTTCAACCATGCAGTTGACCTTGTCTTCTTGGAGGATAACTCCTTAACTCCTTTGAAGTATTTCTCTTCCATTTCTCTCTTGTCTTCTCCCATTGCCTCAGCTGTCCCTGGCTCATTGTGATAAGGTTTCATGTGTACTGTAGTGTTGCCAGCACATCTCAGGGCAGCAAGTTGAGGGCCCCAAATAGAACCCTATCCCTCTAACTTGGCTATACCACTCCCTGGCTTATCATGGACAGACTTGCTATCACCCCTCACCCTTCAAACCAAGTTTAAAGCTCTGCAAATGAGCTCTGCTAGATTTTCTCTCAAAAGATAGCATTAAATTACATGAATTCCACACCTTTTTTAGAAACTACTTAAAAATGTCAGTTCAGTCTCTCACTATCACTAGATGCATGAAGTTGCAATTGAAGATCAGAGAACCAAAGAATCAGAGAATGGCTTAGGTTAGAAGAGATACTAGAGATAATCTAGTTCCAATCCCCTGCCATAGGCAGGGTTTCCAGTCAGTAGGTCAGGATGTGCAGGGCCCCATCCAATCTGGCTTAGAATGCCTTCAGAGATGAGGCACTCACACACACTGATCAGACTGCTCCAGTGCCTCATCACTCTCTGAATAAAAAATTTCCTCCTAACATCTAAAGTAAATCTCCTCTCTCACTATCTTTTAGTTTTACTTCAAACCATTCATCTTTGTCCTATCACTATCAGACTCTGTAAGAAGTCATTTTCCTCCCTGCTTATAAGCACTCTTCAAGTACTGGCAGTACTAGATCTATTATCTCCCTGGAATCTTCTCTTCTCCAAACTAAACAACCCAATTCTACCAACATTTCTCCATAGGAGAGGTGCTCCAGTCTTTTGATCACTTTCATGGCCCTCATTTGGACTCTCTCCAACAGCTTCACATCCTTCTTGTGCTGCAGGCCTCAGGGTTGAACATAGTACTCCAGATGAGTCCTCATAAGGGCAGAGCTGAGGGACAAAATAAGTTCCCTCTCCCTGCTGACCACCCCTCTTTTGATGTAGCCCACAATACTGCTGACCTTCCAGGCTGCAAAAGCACACTACTGGGTCATGTCTAGATTTTTTTCCACCAGATCCCCCAAGTCTGGCTCTGGTTGGTATATCCAGTATCTGAAACAGAAATTTTTCATCCAATGGACTTTGAATCTGTATCTCACATATTTAGAGATAAAGATATGGTGTGGGACCATGTCAAAGACCTTGCAGAAGTCCAAATGCATGGTGTCAGTTGCTCTTCTTTTGACCATAGATGCTGCGAGATATCAAGCGCTAATCCTTCAAATTCATAATGTAAAACTCTGTACAAATAACTATTCATGCTGTAGTATTCAGGATTTATTTTATCATTTCTAGTTCTACTACTTGGCTGTGGTTCCTGTTTCTGAATCTGAAATTTAGTCTACAAAGTCAGGTCTGATTCCAAACACATAAAAATGCTTTTCTGCTCAGTGAAATAGTTATATACTTGATTTGAAGAGAAGGAAAACAGAAAACTTTCACACACCTACCTAAGTAATAGATGGCCCCAGAAAGGAAAGTGATAACTATTGAACTGTACAAACATCAGTCTAAAGAGCGATCATTTCATCTTTTTGTGAGCAAAGTTGTGCCATGGGTTTAAAAGTATCAATAAGTTTGTATGGCTGCATAAAAGGAAACAAATAACATGACAAACAGCATTTCATAGTGTTGCTGTTGAATAATATATGCCTTTTATTTGCTGTGAGGATGAAGATTCCATAACAGAAAATATTTCCTTCCAGTTGCTGGTGTTTTTCAGTCTTCAAGACATTTGTTCCAGAAAATATTTTCTTTCACTCTAAGTTCCTACACAAGTTTTGATCAGAGCTGAACATAGGAAAGACTAGTTCTGATTTTCTCTAAAGACCTCACTAGACATGTAAGTGTTTGCACTTCTGAAGATTTTAACTCCAAGACAAAATAATAATAACAATAACAATAACAATAATAATAATAATAATAATAATAATTTTGTTCTGTATATATTTTTCTTCTGTATATATTCAGCATTAAGATAAAAAGAATTACTTACTCTTTCATTCCCTTCCTCTAAATCAGAAATGAAAACTAAATAACAAGGCATAACGCACCAAAAACTCAGAAATAAAATCTGCCCCCAAACAAACAGTATTCATAATAAAGATATGCAAACAACAGTGACAGAAGTCATGCAACATTTCACAAGTAAATCTAGGTAAGTGGAAAGTAATAAATTTCAGTTTCAGTGGAATGGCAGAAATTTATATGAATTAGTGAAAGGTGAGAATATTTTGTAAGCAGACAAAAAGATTACAATTATCTTATCAAGTCCGACTGGGTACTGTAAATTATTCCATATTTCACTTCAGAATGTGGTATGTATACAACATTAACTTATTCTAGATGTATTTTTGTTAATGTTTTGGATGTGTTTAAGAAAATAACAGAAAAACCAACGTACTTGAATATCAAATTAATCCAAGCACTCTTAATTCTAACAACAACAACAACAAAAAATCAAAACAAACAAAAAAAACCTGTTCATTATTGCAGAGTTTAGATGAAAGTCTCTCCGTAATTCTTGTAGAAGTGACTGTAAAACTGATAAAGACTTGAAAATTTTCCAAAAAGAACTCATTTCTTTCCTTATTGCATTATGTATGTGAAAGGAATATAACAAAGACAATCCTGAAAAACACATATACATCAGTGATTTACAGAGGAGAGGATCTTTTGCTATCTCTCTAAACAGAATTTGTGCCCCCCTAATTCTTGCATTGGATATCTAGGAACTGAGGTAATAAGTATATAAGAAACAGCAAAGACAAATCATAGAGTCATAGAATTATATAATGACTTGGGTCGTAAGGGATCTTTAAGATCATCTAGTTCCAACCTCCCTGTTACAGGAAGGGACACCTCCCTTGAGACCTTGAGGTTGCTCAAAGCCCCCATCCAGCCTAGCCTTGAATGCTTCCAGGGAGGGGACATTGACAATCTCACTGAGCAGACTGTTCCAGTGTCTCTTCCCCCTCACAGTAAAGAATTTCTTCCTAATATCTAGTCTAAATCTACCCTCTTCCAGCTAAAACAATTTACTCTTGTTCTGTTGCTACCTGCCCTTCTAAAAAGTCCCTCCCAAGTTTCCCGTAGGCCCCCTTCAGGTACTGGAAGGACACTATAAGGTCTCCTCAGAGCTTTCTCTTCTTCAGGCTGAAGAACCCCAGCTCTCTCAGCTTGTCCTCACAGGGGAGGTCTTTAGCCCTCTGAACATCTTTGTGGCCTTCCTCTGGACATGCTCCACCAACTCAGTGACCTTCTCGCCTTGGGAGCTCCAGGGCTGGACACAGTACTCCAGGTGGGATCTCATGAGAGAAGAGTAGAGGGGCAGAATCACCTCCCTCGACCTGCTGGTGAAAATTCTCTTGATGCAACCCAGCGTATGATTGGCCTGGGCTGCAAGCATGCATTGCCAGCTCATGTTGAATCTTTCATCAACCAACACTCCCAAATCCTTCTCCTTAGGGCTGCTCTCAAGCCATTCTCCATCCAACCTGTGCTTGGGGTTGCCCTGACCCAGACGCAGGACCTTGCACTTGGCCGTGTTGACCTTCATGAGGTTGGCATAGGCCCACCTCTCAAGCCTGTCCAGGTCCCTCTGGATAACATCCCCTCTCCTCTATTGTGTCAACTGCACTACCAGATTGGTGTTATCTGCAAATTTGTTGAGGGTGCACTCAATCTCACTGTCAAAGTCATCTACAAAGATGTCAAATAACTCCGGACGCAACACCAATCCCTCAGGAACACCATTCATCACCAGTCTCCACTTGGACGTTGAATCACTGAGTGCAACTCTGAGTGCCACCATCCAGACAATTCCTTATCCAGTGAGTGGTCCATCCATTACATGCATTTTCCTCCAACTTTTCATGTGGAAAAGTGTCAAGTGCTTTGCAGAAGTCCAGGCAGATGATGTCAGTTGCTTTTCCTTTATCTTCTGAGCTTGTCAGGCATGACATGCCCTTGGTGAAGCCATGTTGATTACCACCAGTCCCCTCAACTTTATTTTCTACATGCCTTATTAGGGTCTTCATGAGGATCTGCTCCATGATCTTGCCAGGCATAAGGTGAGACTGACTGGCCTGTAGTTTGCTGGATCTTCTTTTGTTCCCTTCTTGAAAATGAGGGCTATGTTTCCCCTTTTCCAACCAGGGGGATCTTCACCAGACTGCCACGACCTTTCAAATATGATGGACAGCAGCTTGGCAGCTTCATCCTCCAGTTCCCTGAGAACCCATGGGTGGATCTCATCTGGTCCCACAGACTTGTGCACCTTCAGGTTTTTTTGGTGGTCTCAAACCTGATTTTCACTTACAGCAGGCAGATTTACTTTCTCCATGTTCTTATCATTGCTTTCTACAACTTGGGCAGTGTGGATAGAGCCCTTGCCAGAGAATGTTGAGGCAAATGAGTCATTGAGCTCTTCAGCCTTCACTGTATCCCTCATGAGCAGATGCCCAGTTTCCTTCTGGAGAGGACCCACATCCCTCCTGACCTTCTTTTTATCACTTATATACCTGTAGAATTTTTTCTTCCCCTTGATGTCCCTGGCTGGATTTAATTATGCTGCTTCTACACCCTATAAACTTTTTTTTTTTTTTTTTTTTTTTTTTTAGCTTAAGTAAGTCCAGGAACTCCTTTGTTGATCCATGGAGGCCTCCTGGTGTTCTTGCTTGCCTTCCTTTTTCTTGAGATGCACTGCCCTGGGCTTGGAGGATATGGTCCTCAAATACCAGTCAGCCTTCTTGGGCTCCCTCTTCCCTCCAAGGCTTTCTCCCATGTCACCCCGCGAAGCAGTTCCCTGAAGAGTTTAAAGTCTGCTCTCTTGAAGTCCAGATTAGCAAGCTTGCTGTTCACCCTCTTTGACCACATGAGGATTTTGAATTCCATGTCCATGATTTTGTACTCACCATAGACAAGGCTCCCCTTCACATTACTCAGCAGTCTCTCCTCATTGATGTGTATTAGGTGCAGCACAGCACATTTTCTCATGGTTTCTCATACTAGAAAGAAGAAGTTATCATAAACACATTCCAGGAACCTCTTCAATTTCATAGAACCACAGAATCATAGAATCATAGAATGATCTGAGTTGAAAAGGGCCTCAAAGATCATCTAGTTTCAAACTCCCTGCCAAAGGAAGTGTTGCCAACCACTACACCAGGCTTCCCAGAGCCACACCCAGCCTGTATTTCTGGTTTATTTCTGTGTTATCCTTCCAACAGATATGTGAGTGGTTGAAATCCCCTGTGAGGACTATGTTTTGTGAATGTGAAGCTGCTCCTATCTGTTTATAGAGGGCTTCATCCACTTGGTCTTCCTGATCAGACAGCTTTTAGCAGACCCTCACTATGGTGTCTCCTTCCCCTTTAACCCTAACCCATAAGCTCTCTGTCAGCTCCTCGTCTATTCCCAGATGGAGCTTCATGGATTCCATGTAGTCATTGACGTAGAGGGCAACACCCCCTCCCCCTATCCCCTGCCTGTCTTTCCTAAAGAGTTTATAGCTATCTATTCATACATTCCACTTCTGAGGTCATCCTACCATGTCTCAGTGATGCCAATGACACCACAACCATGTAGACATATACATGCCTGCAACTGTTCATGCTTGTTCCTCATGCTCCTTGCATTGGTGTACAGGCACTTGAGTTGGGCTTCCATTGATGCTGATATATCTATTAGCATTCCCTTATCCTGAACCTTAGATGGTATCATACTGGCCTGTGATCCTCCTCCAGACCCAGGGCATCCATTGCCGTTGTCAGCCTGATTTGAGGATCCCCTCTCCTGTCTAAATAGATTAGACAGATAGATGATGTAGAACCACAGGTTTTAACCTCAGCAAGACTCATGTGCCCCAGGTACTTAGGCTAAACTTTAGTATTTTGCACTCATGAAACATTACAAAACCAAGGCTAAATGCCTTCTCTGACTATAGGCACCTTCATCCCAAATGGAATGAGATCAGTAGGATATTATCCAGCAGCATGACTGCACTTAGAATCAAACAATCATGTTGTTTCTCCTCAATCATTTTTATTTCACTTACATTGTCTTGTACACGGTTGTCTCTGTTGTTTGCATTTATATATTTTGTCCATGTGTTTAAAATTGCAAGATAGAAGGATAGAAGACCAGAATCTTAAAACTTGAGGTTCTACTATTTTGCGACAGAATCCATAGTCACAGAGGAGATAAAGATTCTTCTAATCACTAGATTAGAGTCTATTACTTGATTTTTTTCAGTTATTTATCTAAACAGTAGATTAATAATATTAAGAACAGGGGTATAAATTATCTAGTCCATTAAAAGTTCTGCAGGGAAATATTTAGAGTGAAGAGAGCTTCCTAAAGAAGGAGCTAGCCTTTCCTTCAGAACTGATAACATTTTAAAAATTTGTCAGATTTTCATTACTCTTTCCCCTTCATCTCTCCCTGTAGGAAATTCGTTTTATTTCCCTTTTTTTTTTTTTTTTTTTTTTTTTTTTTTTTTTTTTTTTTTTTTGCTTCTCTCTTCCAAAGCACAAACTCTAGTCTAATTTCTTAGGTGACCGAGATGCTAATCAAGCAACTCAAGAACTCAAGACAGAGAGGATAGTGAAAATAATCAAATGTGAAACTGTCCAGGGGAAACACTCCACTTTGAAGTAAAAGGGAGGAAATTGTCATTTTGAAGCCACTAGAGACAGCCTTCTTGTTACAAAGAAGACCCTGGGGAGTCACTACCTGATTTGCTCTTAGTCAAGCTGGCATCTCAGTGACAGGGCAATTGTAATTAGGATGAATAAAATGAGAGACGTGCCAGTTCCCCAATTTGTAATTCAATGAGCAACATTAAAGACATAGCTTTTTATTTAATTTTTGGAAGAATCAGTCACTGTGCTAACAGGTAGCAAGACTTCCCTCTATGGGGATGACTTACATAAAATTTTAATCTGTCTCCATGCAGAGAGCAAATACGATACAGGCAACGGACCCCAGATGGTTATGCTCTTGTTGTGGAAATTTTAGGCGATCTTTAGGTAAAGACAAGTAAAAACAAGATAGCAAGTCAGACGCAGGGATTTTTCTCTTGTGTTCAGTTACTCAAGATGACAACAACAGAGTTTTACTGAGGTAACTGATATTTGAATATGATCTTTCACCATTTTATTCAACTAATGAAGGTTGTGGAGTATATATACATTTTCAAAGTGTGTTATATTTTTGCCATTAGAATCAGTAGCTCAAAAAGAGAATATTTTCTCCATCTTTTTCTGAGTATTTACAACTACCTTCCAGGTAAAAAATATTAGTTGTTCCAGAAAATGTATGAAGTTACATATATAAATAATAAAAGCTCATGTAAAAAATGAACTCCCTTTAAAACTCTTTTAAAGTGAGACTCTAGTAGAAAATTGTGGACAGTGTCAGTGCTCATTGTGGCTTATCTTTATCTCCAATTACATGAATTAAAAAAAAAAAAAAAATCCTCAGATAGAATGAGCATCCACATTAAAAAACTGAAAAAAAAAGTCTTCCAACTTAGAAATGATAAATGAGGACAATTCAGAAGTAATCAGATGATAGCACTGTGTATAAAGAAATGTGATTCCCCCGAGGATGAGCTTTGTCTTGACTCTTGTTCAAAAGGCACCAGTACAAATGAAGCACACTGGGAAAGGGAGGGGTGGTAAGTACACTGAATATCATTTAAGGGATTTTCAAGCAGTTAAAATATAGCAAAGTACAAGGGCTGCTCCAAAAGTAATGCCTTGTATTGTAGTATTTTGGCCTAAGGCAATGAAGGTGGATTTTACTTGTATGAGAGCTGAGGTTGAATGTTCTCTATTAAATTATGTCATCGTGGTAGGTGGCATCAGAGGGGAAGTCTGACAGAATGGCATCTGATATGGAAGTACATATGAAACACAGATGTGGAATTTAACTCCTCCATGCAGAAAATATTGCACACACTAAAATTCATCAATGTTTCTCACACGTATGTGAAGACCAAACAGTGAAGCAATGAGTTGTTTGTTTCAGCAATGGTAGTGGAGACAGTGGGTCACCTCAACTGCTGCAGATTTTTTTTAAGTGTGGCATGAAAGCTCTTGCTCAGAACTGATGAAAGTACATAGATAATGGTGGCAACTATGTGGAAGTATATTGTTTTGTAGCTTAGAATTTGCTCTATCACATAGTGTGATTGTGGTCTTTGTAGCTGTTGCAGTTTTTAAGGAAATAAATAGGTTTTTTAAGGAAATAAATAAATACTTTCAGAGCTACTTACACGTATGAATGCAACTCAAAGTTGGCAATTTTTTTCATTTTAGTATTCAAATTCGAATGGTACATTAAGGCACTGAAACCTTCCCTATGTAGCATACACAGTATACACATGTGTGTGCATGTGTATATATGGATGCAAATATATATTTATTTCTCTTTTTTTTTTTCTCCAAAAGTTGCATTTTAAATGTGGAGGAAGAAGTTCCAGAAGTCTGAAGAAAATTACTATGCAAAGAACTCTGCTATGGTTGGCTAGTCCATGGAAATCTACATATATTCAAAATGTCTTTGTGTTTAAAGTCTCAGCCCCCCCCCCCCCCCCCCCACAGAATAATATTTAATTTTTTAGGCAGGATTTGTTTAACTATCAGAGGTCCCATCAACACTGCAGGGGCTACAGGTCTAGCACATTTAAATCCTTGTCTGCCATAGTCGGTCAAGGTTGTATATACACCTTTAAGTATGCTCTGTCAACTGGCTTAAAACTGAATCTTATTGGTAATGTCTGCATTTAACCAAGGGTAGTTCCAGTTTATAGTGCAGTATGAAACAGGTTTATAAGAAGGTGGGTCAGGTGACAACCTTACTGTAATCGGGCCCTCCGACAGTTCCGCATCTGCAATGTGGGAACACAGACTTACAGGGTTAAATGAAGATTTTTCCTTTCTGGTAATGTCAGTCCTTTCTGTGTCATGACCATTAAATTCTGTTGATAATATAATTTTTCAAAGAGAAGGTACCTTTATTTTTATTCATGTCATCTGCTTCCAACCCCTTGTTCTGCCATGAAAATCATCTACTACAGAGGCCAGCCACTATACATTTCTATTACTTCTTGTTCTGTGTTTACTGAATTAAATTCTGGATGCAGCTGTGTAGGGGATAACTATCTATCTATTTAATTTGTCTCTGACACTGGAAATTTGCAATTCTAAACTCTGATATTATGTCTCATGTGCTGTCACCAGACTCGAGCCTCATCTTCATTATGTAATGGAGTGTAAAACGAAGAAACAAAACTATGAGTCCCTTTCACAGGACTTCTTCACAGCTCTACATTAAATAAGAAGAGTGAAATATATTTTAAATGAAAGAAAATGATGTTTTATATTTAAGCAAATGAAGAGATGACACAGTCAAATGATTTCTTTTAACAATGGAGGATGAAGAAAAGCTCCTTGCTATCATAGCTCAGACCCAAATGAGCCAAACTGTACGTAACACAATCTTTTGAGATTTCTCAGTTTGAAAATCAGGATTTGAGACATTAGAGCAAAACATTTACTACTTCTAGTCCAGTATCCTAATGTCTCCTTATTCTTCAGAAAATAATCAAGCTGCCTGAAACACCCTAGCAACAATTTAAGCTCCCTGGAGTTAAATCCCTTTCTCTTGCCACCCAATTTCACTCATCTGAGTCCTAGTAACACTTTTGTTTCCAGTCTTTATCATCACATTGTTAACTTTTCTTCTCCAACAAGCTCCTGCAGCTCTTCTTCAATAGCCCAGCAACCACACAAGTACAAAATATTTTAAAGTTTGATGGAAAATAATAATGATACAAAATAAATAATTAAATGAAGCATTGCAAATTACACGTAGTCAAAGAAGCTAGGGAGAATGAGAGGGCTTGTATGAATACATCCATGGAAACGGGTTAGAGACCATTTAGGCCTGTTTTAATGAGGAGAAGAATAAGCTAATTATGGCTGGAAAGTAAGACGGGCACTGAATTAAAGGCTTCTGTTGTGTTCACATGAAACCCATCTATAACAAAACATTAAAAAAAAAAAAACACTAAATAAAATAAAATCTTGTAAATATAATTAGACACTGAGAGAAATCCAGTAAAAACTTGACAGAGTTTTAATAATGCTAGTAAAGTGAGATGTGAGGAATTCTGGATATCACAAAGAATAATCAGTTAGGCTAGAGGGCAAAACACATGAACTTGTATCTGTAAGTATATGTATATATACACTTGTCCACTTCTGTAAGTATTCAAGAGTTTGAAAATCTGTTGGATCGGGTCCAGACATCCGCATAGAAGTAATTAACATAGTTTACCATCTTTAACTAACTAAACTAACTAACTTTAACTCAATTGAAGCTCAAAGTTGTGTCAAAGATCCATTCACATCTATCTTATGATAGTCTGTTCTTACATTTGGCCTTGAGTCACCATCTGAGAAATGATAATAGAAAAACTTCAGATTCAAACCACAATGTGTTATGCATATATGAAAGTGTCTTGGCTACTTGTACTTAGCCTACATGGGATGGTGGCAGGATCACATAAATTGATGATACCTCTTCAAGGACAAAAATATCCTTTTGATGAAGATAAATGGCACTTGCAACAGGCTTGATCATGGTCAACCAAGATCAAGACATAGGTGGGTGAAGTGGTAGGGGTCTGGGATTACATCATGCCCTAATGTGATTCTTGGCCTAGAATGGCAAGGTTGACATTGACAGCCGTAAAGTGCTACCCCCTGCCTTATATACAGAATCCAGTTTGTAAAAGTAATCTGTTCTGTAGGGGATTTCACCTGTGTACTAAGTCATCAGGATGAAAAGCTTTGCACTATTCAAATACAATTCTGGTTACTGTGTGCATAGACTAGACAAAGAACTGTGTTGCTAATGTACTTAAAACTTTGGTTTCTGGTTCCAATCAGATAAATCTGATCTTTTTCAAAGTATAAGAGCATAGGTTCATTTTTACCTCTGGCATAAAAACATGTAAGCACGTAATGAATCTGGCTCCCAGCAGAGCCAGAAAGGTCTGTGAAATATCTGATAAATATTTGTTCAAATACTTTGGGCTCTGACTCAACAAAACATTTGTACAGATGAAAAGATGATGCGTACTCATAGAAGATGAGAATTTCTGGGAATTATTCAGAGGTTGGAATAAAACACACAATGAAGCATTTTCCCGAATGACTGCTTTACAGCTGTTCTAAGCATGGACTCCAAGCACAAAACTATTGTTACAATTTATTTCTGAAAGAGAGGAATAACTGATATTATTGTTATTAATGATAGCCTGAAGTTCTTGTAGTGGATGTACTTCTATGTTTTACCTTGCTACAATGTCTTATTCTCATTCCCATGTATTGCGAAACATCTTATGCTGGTATAACTGAATCTGCAGAGGGGCATTTTCTTGTCATTTCTGTAACAGCACTTATGAAATAGATGATAAATAAATTAGCAAATAATCAAATAAATAAAAGTGTTTGTACTGAACTTGACCTAGAATTCCCTACTCTTCTTTATGGGTTTGTACCGGACACCCTACAATTCCTTATTCTTCTTTATGTGATATTCACCATGAACATAAAATGCATTCTGTCAGGTTCTACTTTTCAGAAAGGATAAAACAACCATCAGAAAAAAAAAAGAAAAAAAAAAAAAGCAAGAAAAACTGGCCATATGAAATTATGTAAAAACCAAATATATAAAAATAAATTAATTAATTAAAATTTGTTTAGACAAAAAGAAAGTTGAGAATGATATCTAAATTTTGAAGAATATAAAGTGAGTATTATTTGTTTATCATGGGACAAGATTTCTAAGTAGTCAAACAAAATTATAAGATGGGAAGTTCTAAAAGTGAACAAAAGAATGTACTTTTCCATAAATCATAATTCATTGTGTAATTTGTTGCCACGACAACTTGTGGATGCTAACCATATCAAACATATTCAAAAATGATCAGACAAATTATGAAAGTCCTTTTTAAAGGTATGCAAAGGCATGAACTTTTAGGTGTGATGATTAAGTCCAGACAGAAGATAAAAAGTTTCCCAAGGAAAATATAATTTGTTTATGTTCTGCTTCTTGACTTCTCAAGGCCACCATTTGTAGGATACTGGTCTAGATCCCAGAAGGATTTAGATCCCAAGGTCAGCATGGAAGCATAATTTGGCATGTCTGAAAAACATGGATGGACCTTATGAGTCTCACACTGCTTTTTTTGCACTCACATTCACTGGTTTTAGATTTTCACCATTTCCTCAAGTCCAGTACAAACAGTTCATAGTTGATTATTTTTACCACAAATTTCCTTAAAGAGAAAGATACTCTGGCATTACATGCTGTCTGAGAATGACTAACCAAAGTGGCCATTAGGCTAATCAAAGTTAACCAAGAACCGAAGAGTTCTGAAGGGAATCCTGTCTGATGATCATCTCCACAGCCGCAGCTCATCTTTGCCCTCCTCTGTCATGTCTCTTGCTTCATGGCCTCCTTTACACCTTGCAAACGAACACAGAAATATTTCCTTTATTGTCAAATACAGGTGCACTATTTAGCTGACACTTTGGCTAAACAGTACATATATATAGGTTCAGAGAACTGTTATTCTCACTAAGTATCCCAGTTTTCTGAAGGAGATAACTTATGAATCCGGGTCTGCTATATATATATATATATATTTAACCTGGTAGAACACTGGTATAAAATATTGAAGTTTATATTCATAAAGGCACTTAGGTGTGATTTCAAAATAATCATGCCTATGGTCCTGATCTTTTACATCTTCATGTGAGTGGTATGGAGTAGAACACTGCTGAGAAAGCCTGCGTGCAACAGACTTCTACAATCTAACAACTCCTTCTCACAAACATCTGAGAGTCTTCCAGTCTCCTTAGTTGTGATTAATGAGTCTGCTCATGTATGTAAAGTTATTAACATAAACATTCATAGAATCAGATACTAAACCAATGAGGAATGAATTAACAGGTTAAAATTAGTAGAGAACACTGATCAAGTAAAGCTCCTGCCTGGCTTCTTTGTAATGACCCAAATTATTTTTTTATAGCTTATAAAGAAAAATCAAGTCCATGTAGAAAATAGTGCATCTGAGAATCTGAACTGGCTGATTATTTGCATAAAAATTAGATTTTCTGTTGATGCTGCTGTGGTGCTCTGTCTCTCACTCGTTCCCTTGTACCCATCAGAAGGACAGGGGAGGAAACAGGAAAAAAAGAAAGATGAAATCATGCAGGCTGAGATAAAGATAGGAAAATTATGGTAAGGAAATTCTTTACCAATTACTATTATGGGCAAAACAGACTCATCTTGGAAAAAATTAACTTTACTGTGAATTAAAATTGATTCAGGTAGTCAGAGACAACAACAACAACAACAACAACAAACAAGTAAAACTTAAGGCAACATCTTTCCTCTTCTTTTCCCAGACTCAGCTTCAGTCCCTAGCTCCAGCCTCCCCTACCTGCCCCAAGTTGTTCACGAGCATGTTGGACATGGCCATTACCTAATAGTTTCTCCTCACCACTCTTCCCCTCTCGTACTTCTCCCTTGCTCTTACAGAGGTACTCCATGGGCTGCAGCTCCTTCAGGAATATCCACTTGCTCCACAGTGGGGTTCCCTCACAGATTTTAACGTGGGCATGATTCTCTCCATGGTCTGCTAGGGTTTCTGGTCCACTATGGAGATCCTCCTCCTCTCCTGATGCTGGTGTTCTCATTGCTTGTTATTTCTGTTCCCACTACCTCACTCTTTCTGGTGTTTTCAGACAGTCTTTAAGATAATCCGTAGAGAGAGGTGATACCAATCTCAAAAATGGGCTGAGCTATGGTATAGTCATAGGATCCAGCTGGATCCATCCAGAAGCAGTTATGTTGGGCATGGGGCAGCCTGGTCTCTCCCCAAAAAGACCACTCCTGCAGCCTCTCCTGTGAAGCACCAGTAAACATCAACCAAGAGTTCGACAGGATGGCCTAGGAGGACTCCTGAAATTAGTCATTTCACTTGGGCTCTGACTGAAATACTAAGTGGACTTCTGAAGAAATTGTCTTACTAGGAACACAGTTCTACCTGTTTTTTTTCTGAAGTAACTTGTACTGTTAGTCAGAAATTACCAGTAGAGGAACTGCTGATCTGATCTCTCTGAAGAAATCCCTGGTTTCTCTGCTCACGTGTCAGCTGAAGTCTTAAAGCCCTGGGACCATGGTAACCTAACTGTTGTGGGTGTCTTGGAGAAGCTGTCTTCTGTGCACCAAGACAGCCTTATTTCATCTGTATCTATCAGATTCATTTTGCTACTCAGTAATGGGGGACACACAGCAAACTGCATCTTTATGAAGAGGTGTGAAACAGAACAACTTTTCTTCTTTTTCTCAACAAGGACAGAAGAGGACATTATGCACTATATTTCAGCAGAAGACCTATAGGTTAAATACAAAGAAAAGTGTTAGCCGGTCTCAGAGGAACAGTACAGGCAATGGAATAAAATGCCAGGAGAGCTTGTGTAAATGGAGAGATGATATTCGAGGCAAAATGTGATACCCAGTGATTTGGAATTGGAATAAGTCTATGAAATCAATCTTGTCACTATGCTGGGGGATGTGGTGGCTGGCTAGAGGCCACTGTCCCAGCCTTAATAAATGTGTATATGAGAGGACTGCATTAGCAGTTAAAGGAGACACCAAGGGTGCAAGCACAGAGCCATGATATTAAAGGGCAGAGACAACACTCTATTTACAATAAAATAAACATCATTTACACATGTGTTACCCATTTAAGTGAGAAAATGGGAAATGGATGCAGGCACTGTCAGGCTACATTTAGAAGAGACGTGTTTGATGGAACATTTCAACGTGCTTCAATTGAGACCCCTGCTACTTTCCGTTTGAAAATTGTAGAGTAAAATGTGCTAGTGAATTGTAAAGGTTTCATCCCCCTTGATGTATTTTTATTGAACACGACTTGCAGGCTTCAAATTTTAATATTCTGTCCCCAGACTGCTGTCACTCACCATATCACACTTCTCAATCCACGGGGGCTAGGGTATGTGAGAAAAAGCCTCAGACATAATTATTAGGACACTTTGTTTATCGTAGGACTATATTGTCAAAATGTAAATTTATATTTTACAATTCCAATAGGAAATAAATAGATGGCATTAATAATAAATAAATAAATAAATAAATAAATAAATAAATATAGTCTCTTAGTCTCTCGCTAAGTACCATGCTTTATCAAAAATCCAAAGCATTTTCTTATTATATTCCATCTATTTCCCGAGTGCTTTCTTCTCCTTCTATGGAACATTTTCATCAGATTTTCAGGATAATTCCATGCCTTTTTTCCCCCTAAGCCATCGAATGTGTAAACTTACAGATGGCAGCGTCCTTCTCAGACTGCATTTTCATTGCTACTAACTTCTGTGCCTCTGGAGGAGGCCAGCTTATGGTACTGATATGCCACTAATGAGTCTCCCATCTCCACAGCAGTAAACAGTCTTTTTAGCAGTCAATATTTGTGCTGCATTGTGCACACAACACCATATGAATCTTGCCTCCCCCCGCCTAGTGAGCGTGTTTTATGAATCTAAATAGTTTTTTTTGTCATCTTCCAGATACTCAGAATTTATTATTATTATTATTACTTTCTTTTGTATATCCATGATGTTTTGTGTACTTTTTACTTTTTTCTTAATTATTGTTCCTTCTTTTTAATTCCCCCCCCCCCCCCCCTCCATGAAAAACGCATGCAATGTGGCAGTGGGTACTTTATCTATACTATCTACTTAGTCTCTCTGGAGAAAAAGCTAAGTATATTGGCCTTTTACTGGCTAGGCACGTTCAGCCATGTTTCTACCAAGAATAAAAAACAGAGCTAGATCATTAGGAAAGCACAGGCGTTTTCAGGAAAAGCTCAGATTTTATATAAATAAGCACACCTATTTGGATATAGAAAGTGAACAAAATGGTCTAAAGGAAATACTAATTAGCCATAATAATTCTCTGTACATGTGCAAGTGTTAGAGACTCAACAAATGTCTTGTCAATGTCCTAATGAAATCAACAAATTCTTTTTCCTAAAAGTCTGACCCAGAATATGTTACAATTAATAGCAAATGTCACATGACCTAAATAAATAATAATAATAAAAAAATAGAATTGAAGAATCATAGAATACCCTAAGTTGGAAGGGATTCATAAGGTATCATCAAGTCCAACCCTTGGCTCCACACAGGACTACTCAAAAAATCAAACCATATGTTTAAGAGCTTTGTCCAGGCTCTTCCAGAACTCCAGCAAGCTCGCTACTATGACCACTTCCCTGGGCAGCCCATTCTAGTGCTTGATCACACTCTTTGTGTAGAACCTTTTCCTGATATCCAAGCTGAATCTCCCCTGTTGCAGCTTCATGCAGATCCCTCAGGTCATTGTCACCAGGAAAAGGAGATCAGTGTCTGTCCCCTTCTGTTCCTCCTCACGAGGAAGCCATAGACAACAGTGAGTTCTCTCCTCAATTTCCTCTTTTCCAGGATGAACAAGCCAAGGTATTTCATCCATTTCTCTTTCATCTTTCAGTCTCGATCCTTCACCATCTTTGTAGTCCTCCTTTTAACACTCTAGTAATTTTATGTCCTTTTTGTACTGTGAGGCCCATAACAACACATCATACTCAAAGTCAGGCAACTATTCCAGTGGTTAACAGCCCTGTTTGTAAAGTTTTTCCTGATATCCAACCTAAACCTCCAGTGGCACAGCTTGAGGCCATTTCCCCTTGTCCTGTCACCAGTTACCAGTGAGAAGAGACCAACCCTGTTCTTGCTGCTGTCACCCTTCATGTATTTGAAGAGAGCGGTAAGGTCTCTCCTCAGCCTCCTCTTCTCCATAATGCCTGGTTTCACTGAAGCTGTTCTTGATTTATTATGCTGTTCCTCTCATGAGAACTAGTCTTTGATTACTTGAGCCAAAACTCCTGAACAAAACCATGAACTAGAAAGTCTCAGGCTAGATGACTTAAAATTGGATTTCAATCATATTTAAAATGGAAAAGGTACTGTGTATCCACTAAGATAACTGTTCACAGTGTAAGTCGTACAAGAAATGCCAAAATCTCTAAAATTATCATCAACTTTTGGACAAGCTACATTTTCCTGAGGAGGCCCAAATTATTGTGGTAGGCAGGAATTTTGGCTAAGTAACTGAAGTCATTCCTCACTATCTCATCTCTGAACAAGTGATCTACAGCGCTGCCAAATTTTAGGATCTTTGAACCTAACCCTATTCTATAGCTCTGTCACTAACCAGGAACTGGCATATGCTGAAATGAATGAATTCAAAACAGAAAGAAACTAAATGCTAAAGAAACAAGATATTCCTAGTTTCCCTCTGTCACTTGCTGCACTCTTGTTTGGTGGCAAATAATGTAAGGATCCTCAGTCTATGTCAGTCAAAAAACCTGTTGAGATTAAGGCTCTTTAATTAACCTCTCACTGCCAATTTGTCTGCATCACATGAAAGAAATCTTTAAAATAGTTATTAAAGATCAGCAAATTCATAACTGATATGTCATATTATTAATACTTGCTGGTTTGAGACTTAAAAAGAGATAACTGGCTTTGTTAGTACCTTGTTAGTACTATGAACCCTCTGCATTACTGTAGTGTACTTGCCAAAAGGAAGTTTATTTTCCCCTTCCTTTCCTGAAACATAGAAAGTTAAAAAAAAAAAAAAAAAAAAAAAAAAAGGAGATGGGGGGGTGGGATGGGGGGGTTGTGGAAAGAAATTGATCTCCTCAGACATATAATCTGGTCAATTAATAAAGTGAATCTAACGGAGTTGCTCCCTGGGGCCTAACAAATGCACTTGTCGCAATCACCAGACAATTGATACAATGTACGTGCCCAGACAGCTCTCCCTCCTCCACTTCGTATACATGTATTTTTAAAAAAGACATATGTAATTAGAGCTAATGAAGAAGTGGGCTGACGTATCTTTTACAGAAAATCCCCTTTCGCTCTGACGCTTATGCTCCTCATCTGATAAAACTTAGCACAACAAATGTGATTATTTGCAAACTTATTATACAGAAAAAGTAATAGCATATATTGGTACACTTCAATAACAGATATTCTCTCCCCCACACACTGGCTTTTTAACTATAATTTCAGACATCCTTGAGCCCTGAGCAGTCATTCTAGCAGATTTAAGACTCACGTGATTGGAACACTGATAAGGAAGTGACGCAGGTACTCCTGCGTGTGCAAACCAGTGTCTGTGCCCTGGTGATTAGAAGGAAGATGAAAACATTCAGTCCTCCTGCTGTCATTGATGCATTCATCCCTATACACAGTGACTAACTTCATCTTCCTGAAGATTCCTTTTAACAGTTGACACAGGGGCTGAATGGTATGTACAGGATGAAGAAAGCCTTCTGCACTTTGCATTTTGCCTTATGTGACTTTCAGCAAAGCCATTTAACCCCTTGGGTGGTTCTGTTTTCCAGATTGTAAATAAGGTAAAGTAGTCTCCCAAAGAGAACTGAGTTATAGTGTCTAAGCATGACTGTCTCCTGGAGCAGAAATCAGATTGGTAAGGAAAGGATTTTGTAAATGAGAGGTTAGTAGCTAGCTACATATCACATAACAAGGTATCGATGGAGATCAAAACTGTTTGCCAAAGTCTTATGTTATTGAGCATTAAAAGATAGCTTCTCTGAAACTGTTATAGTTGATTTGGATTTATCTCTTACAGTTCTCCATGACCATTTTCTTTTTGGTGTAATATTTAACTCCTTGTGCCAGTGCTTAGTAATAGCATATTTCCATAGGGATATGTTTGATTGTAGTTTTGGCTTTGTGTTGGATTTCTTTTTTTTTTTTTTTTTGCTTTTCTCTCAGTCTGTCTATTTTGCCCTTTGAAGTATCTGAATACTTTTGCTTATGGACTCAGTGAATGCTATGAATATGTAGTTTGCACACCAGAGATGACTGTAACATGCCATACAGTGTTTTTGACATATGGGACAGAGTTCAGCAGAAATTTCCTGGCTCATCCTACTGGAGTTATCCCACTTTTTTTTTTTTTTTTTTTTTTTTTTTTTTTTTCCTGAAAGATGCATTGGATAGAGTACTGTATAGATTTGTCATATTACTGAAACAACAGAGCCTGTAGGTTGTTAACAGCATATTTTAGAAGTGGGCTCAGTGTATTTTAAAATAAGCTAGTTGGAGGTTTTATACAGTATTTTTTTTATGTTATCAGGTAGCTCAATCAGCTCAAGAAAAGTTGAAGAAATGTTTGTCAAAACATTTGGCCTCCTGCAAGTAACTCATATAATGAAATTCTTCTACACAAGAAAATGAGAAAACAGAAGAGATTATAAGACCTCTTAATTCTCTCAAAGATTTGATACAGAACTCATTATTTCTTTGGAATTTTTTAAGAAAGATGAAAACAAATCTGTAGAAATGCAGGGAACCTGCTTTAGCAAGGTTTTTGGACTAGCTGGTCTCCAGAGGTCCCTTCCAAACCCTGTGATTTTGTGATTCTCTGATTCTCATTCTTAAATTAGATGGACTTTTACAGAATCACTTAATCTTAGTTACCATTGGCAGAGGGATGGGACTTAGAAGATAGAAAGGAATGGAAGTAGAGCCCTGATCAGCATAACAGTAAGAATGTTTCCCTACCTACCTCATAATATGTTTGAGGCTCTGGAGCTCAAGGGAGAGGCTAATAAGGATGCAGAAGAAGCTCTACCCAGGAGGCTGTCTAGGAAATTGACTCCATGCCTTAAGACTGCCTTTTGAAAAAGAAATGAGTAATAGTCATGAGTGACTCCCTTCTGAGAGGAACAGTGGGCCCTGTATATCAGTCAGACCCTAACTGTAGGGATATCCTTGGGGAACATGTCAGGGGCATTGCTTGGAGACTCCCTAGTCTGGTTCACCCCTCTGGTTATTATTCCTTATTGGTTCAGTCTGGAAGCAATGAAGTAGTCAAGAGAAGTTTTAAGGCTATCAAAAGGAACTTCTGGGAACTGGGGCCATTAGTAGAAGGAGCAGGAGTACACGTGGTGTTTTCTTCAGTCCCTCCAGTGGCAGGAAGGGACACCAGAAAGAACCAGGAAAACCCATCTGATAAGTACATAGCTGAGAGACTGGTGACACCACAGGAATTTTGGCTTTTTTTTTTTTTTTTTTTTTTTTTTTTTTTTTTTTTTAGACAGTGGGATGCTTTAATTTATGTGTGGCCTGATGGCAGCTGATAAGGTCCACATACATCATAGTGGGAAAAGAATTCTGTCCCAGGAAGAGCCTGGGCTTGTTGACAGAGCTTTAAACAATGAGGCTTTGAAGCTTTGAACAATGAGGCTTTTAAAGCTTTGAAGGAGGAAGGAGGTGGTAACAAGCCCACCAGTTAAAACGTATGGAATAGCACAGCTAAGTTAGAGGGACAAGGTGATAGTGGAGTCCCTCAAATTGCTTGTTCATCTTATGAGGAATATAATAGGCAGAAATCTGACAGAGCTTATCACCAGGTCTTTAAACTAAATTTGGTGGGAAATGAGGATGTATGACTGAGGAAAATAGTCAGGGAACTCTGCATCTTTAGGAAACGGCAGGGGAAAACCTCAGATTTTCCCCAGAGACTTTTGAGAGGGCTTCTCCAAGAAGGTATTACAGCTGAAAGCACCACTGAAGTGACTCTATACCACATACACAGCATGGGAAATAAGCAGGAGGAATTGGAAACTGTGGTGCAACTGGAAAGCTACGATCTTATTGCTTATCACAGAAACATAGTGAGATGACTCATATAACTGGAACACTATGACTAAGTTTTGTGAGATTTTTAGAAGGGATAGATGAGGTAAGAGAGGTGTGGGAGTTGCCCTCTATCTTAAGAAGTGGACAAGCTGTGAATAAATACCCCTAGGAACAGTCATGAACATGCTGGGAGGCTGTGGGTAAAAATTAGGGGCAGGACCAATAAAGGGCAATAGGTGGCCAGGGTCTCCTACAGGCCTCTTGGTCAAGGGGAACCTGCTGATTAAGCCTTCTTGATTAAGCTGCAAGAAGAGTTGCCCTCTTAGGCTCTCATCCTGGTGGGGGATTTCAACCACCCAGTTATCTGCTGGGAAAAAAACATGTTGAGCTATAAGCAGTTGAGGAGAATCCTGGTTCAGATACTGGACATACCAACCAGAGCCAGACTTGGGGGATCTGGTGGAAAAAAAATCTAGACATGACCCAGTACTGTGCTTCTGTGGCCTGAATATCAGCATTATCGTGGGCTACATCAAAAGAGGGGTGGTCAGCAGGGAGAGGGGAGTTATTTTGTCCCTCTACTCTGCCCTTATGAAGATCCATCTGGAGTACTGTGTTCAACCCTGAGGCCTGCAGCACAGGAAGGATGTGAAGCTGTTGGAGAGAGTCCAGATGAGGGCCACGAAGGTGATCAAAATGATGCACCCCATCTATGAAGAAATGCTGAGGGAGTTGGGCTTGTTTAGCTTGGAGAAGGTTCCAGGGAGACATTGAAGTCTTTCAGTACTAGAAGGGAGCTTATAAGCAGGGAGGAAACAAACTTTTCAGAGAGTTTTATAGTGATAAGACAAGAGCAAATGGTTTGAAACTAAAAGAGAGGAGATTTACTTTAGATGTTAAGAGGAAATTTTTTATTCAGAGAGTGATGAGGTACTGGAGCAACATAGTCAGAGACACTGTGAATGCTCCATCCCTGGAGGCATGAAAGCTGGATTGGATGGGGCCCTCGGCATCCTGATCTAGTGACTGGAAACCCTGCCCATGGCAGGAGGTTTGAACTAGGTGATCTTTAAGGTCCCCAACAACTTAAGCCCTTCAATGATTTTAGTTCTATGATTAATCAAATTCTGAAAAGAACTTATTTGCTGATTTATTTCTTCTATATTTTCTATTAAAATTAGACAACTATGTAACACCCCCCACAACATCTGTTTAATCCAATTCAACTCAGAAGACATGGTACTTCTGTTATTTTCAGATAGCAATTTTATAGAATGAAATTGAAAGTGCACTTTCCAAAATTCAAATGAGAATGTAAAAGAGACATGATGAACAGATCTGATTTATTTATTTATTTATTTATCTATAATCTGAAAGGAATAAAAACAAAATAATCAGGTATAAAAGATGTAATGAAGTCAATATCTTGTTAAACTCCAAGGTGGTTACAGAATCCCTCAGGACTACAAAATTTATCAGCTCAATATCTCACTCTACCTTTAGTGTCTCCTAAACTGATCACTGGTACAAGGAAATTGAAAGAACAATCCAAGCTGTAGTCTTTTTGTCACATCCCCAACGTATGTGCTCCTGAGCATTGTTACATAGCAGATTGTTCCTGAACTAAGAGTGCTGAGATCTTAAACCTTCTCCATCCGATCTGAACAAGGCAGGAAACTGCACAGTTTTGGAGGTAAATCTGGGTTTTTTGCCACTGTCATACTCTAAAAGGACAGCTGATTCAGTGTCCAACACAGAGCATATAAAAGCTCATATGTATAACGCCTATGAGAAAAGAACACCCTAGTCTGGATTTTAATAATATATAGAATGCACATGCTCTTGTGTCACTGGCAAATGAGCTGTGGGAACTGTCAGTCAGACATTCATGCTTAATTTGTGTTCCCTGCATACTTTTTATATGCTCCTGCCTCCACCTTCTTCAGTGACAATAATCCTTAAAAAGTAAATTTGTGCCTTTAAGAGCATAAAATAGCTTGTGGTACTAAGAAATCTACAGCATTGTAGTGGGATAAGATCCTCTGTGCTTTCTGAGGACAAAGGATCTGATGTTGAAAGTGCTGACATACATTGCAAGACATTTTGCTCGTTCTCTCCTTTCTTTGCTACTAAACTTTTTTTCCTCGCTGTCTGTAGCCAATCAGTAGAATTAGTAGCTTAACATTAAAATAGAAAAAGCAATTCTTCTCCACCTCACAGCAAAGGAGGAAATGATATTAGGATTCTTCAGTGTAAGAACAGTAAAATGATCCTAGACTGCTAAATGATAAGTTGGAGGAATATTATTTGTAAGCCCACACAAATGAACAAGTAGCCCATAAACCAATACCTTTGTGTCCTCTTTATCAAGTACACTGTGCATGATCCTTTCTTGTGCTGAGCTCTGCTGAAAAAGGAAGATTAATTAAAAATTATTTAGTACTATTCATTATACTTGTAGAATCTATACAGGGCTCCTGCTTGTCAGCAGAGTTTTCAAGAACCAGTCTGAAGGCTTTGGGAAAATAAATATATAAATAAAGAATCTCACAGTTTAAAAGAAAGTAGAAAAAAAGGAATTTTTCTACACTGCAGTAGGATCTTTACTTACTGCAATAAGAAACTGGTTTGGCTTTCAGTTTTATCCCTGTGAATAGAAGCCAGATTGTCTTTAAACCAGCATTCCCCCCACCATTTTAGGCATGAAAGTCACTGCTCCAATGGAGCAGCAAGGAAGAGAGACAGGGATGGCAGGATATAGACAACACACAAAGGAGAAATAAGAAATCCTTTTAACAGGGAATGAAACACACTGTTTGACAGCTAGAAAAGAGGGGAGTGTCAGGAAGGTAAAAGGGCAGGCTCCATAGGGGTAAGCAGAAATAATGGAGTGTAAAGTAGTGGGATGTGAAGGGGTTATAATGATCATGGTTGCTGAATGTGTAATTTGCAGTGAGTAATTGATCCAGTGCCTTTATCACTTTTTTTTTTTAATGTTTCTCATCAAGAAGATCACAATTTTCTTGCATCTGTTCCATCCTGATGATTCAGTGAGTAATTTTTGCAATTGAAGCTTGGCCTGTACACCAAACACAAGCAAAATTCATTGTGAATATACAATATCAGAAATTCTAGTTCAGTTTTGATGGAACACATAAATCACATGATATTTTATATTTTCTCTAATTAGTGAGTGTAACTCTAACAATTGCTGTGACATTTCTCCCAATTATGTATTCAGAATATGTTTTTCATGAATATTCTTTTAAAACAGACTTTCTCTCCAAATGCTTATGGCAGTAAACGCATTGGCAAGAATATTACAGCAATTTTTGACAGTCTAGAGAGTTGTTTTTATTAAAGGGAAAGAGATGACATGAGAGATCACACTGAATTCAAGCATATGTGATTTCTCTCCCCACATAAAAATACCTGATACATTCTTCATTAAATCAAATCAGTCTCTAAGCCTCTGCTTGTCTCTCACTGTACAAACTCAGATGTGTGCATGACTGTAAGCTAATGTGTAGATTTCTCAGATATGCGATGACATCTTCAAGGGTAGTAATTCCCCAGTTCTTATAAAGAACTTCTTTTGAGGTCTGATTTCCATGTCAGTGAAGAAAAATATTTGTTTAGTCAAATGTTTTCCCTTTTTGTAACTTGTATTTATTTCCTCTTTACCTTTTACTGTGCACTTCCAAAAATAATCCAGTTCATCTTTCATAGTACCTTCTGTTAGGCAGCTGAAGACAGTAACAAGATGCCTAACTTCTTTAGGCTGAACTAACTCAGCTTTCTCAGCCTTTTCTTACATATCATAGCATCAAAGAATCGTGGGATCATGGAACCATAGAATTGTTTGAGTTGGAAAGGACATTTAAAAGCCATCAACTGCAACTCCCTGCAATGAACAAGGACACCTATAGCTAGGCCAGGTTGCTGTTCAGACTGATCTTGAATGTCAGCAAGGATGGGCTCTCCACTATACCCCCGGGGAATCTGTTCTAACTGTAAGGATGCCTCACCATCCTTACAGAAAAAAAAAAAAAAAGTAAAAAAGAAAAAAAAAAGTAATAAAAAATCTTTATATCTTATCTAAATCTCCTCTCTTAATTTGAAACCATCTCCACTTGTCCTATGTAACAGACCCTACTAAAGAATCTGTCCTCTTCTTTCTCTCTTTACATATGGAAAGGCTACTATCAGGTCTCCCCAGGGCCTTCTGTTCTCCAAACTGAACAGCTCCAAATCTTTCAGCACGTCCTCATAGAGGTGTTTCCACTCTTGGATCAATCAGTGAAGTACCAGATCCTCTCCACAACCTATGAATTAGAATAGACCTGTCTTGTGCTCTGATTTTGTCTTTGAAGAGTTATCCTGAGCTTGTTGGCCTTCAAGGCAGTCTCCTATGAGATCTTCCAGCCAATTCCTTGAACAAAGTGAAGTCCAATCTCCTGAATTTGAGAGTCATTTACTACTCTGCTGCTTGCTTTCCTCATTTCCCTCAGGTTCTTTTCCTCCACTATTTTCTTTCAATAAAGTTATTCACAAACATGGAAATGAGATTTGAGGCTATGTGCAGAACTGGCCATATGACAATGTCTGAAGGGAGAAAATCTTGGAAATTAAGTATGTTCTTAACACGAGTGAAAACTATGCAACATTTACTGACAAAGTTTGATGAATATTGTTTTCCTCAACCAAACAAGTCAATTGCACTAACTTTTTAGTGCTATTATTTTTTAACTTGAACTAACAGATAAAAGAAAAAACAAATATTTATCATACTGAGCTTAGAATTTAGGTATTCATAAGTAAATCAGGAAATATTTAAGGTTACCTCATTAAGATACATGTTGTTGCTTTGAAATAACTTATCTATTTCAAAGACAGTGTGTGGGCATAAATAGATCTCATCCTGGTGAAAGGCCTGCAGATGAGAAAATTTTTTGTTGTACTGTGTACTGTAATGCATAATGTACTGAGTTGTAAACCAAAAGACAGATATGTTAAGATTTTCCTGAAGAGTAGTGAGACTCATCATCACTCTCTTTCCCTCCTAGAGAAATATGTATTTCACTCATCTTCAGCACAGCATCAGAAACTTTTTTGTTGTCTATGACCATCACATTCCAGACTTGTCTAGTCAGCAACTTCTCCATCTGGAATCAGGTGATGCTTGTGTTTCATTCCTGGAGTCACAAAGTAAGGGAAAGACACAGACTGCAGTACTATCCAATACTGCAATGAATTCCTTATAGGGAATCTTAATTAAGGGGTAATTTACCAGAGACAACTTTCTCACAGATGTAGGATTTATAAAGTCTTCCTCTCTTTGGGTTCCCTGCCATCTACAAAATATGAGGTCATATCCTACCCAGATTTTTATTTTCTGTAAATTTCTAGGAATTCATTTTTGGGCCCAGATTTCCATATCAAATTTTGAAGAATCATAGAATCCTTAGAGTGGGAAGGGACCTTTGAAGGTCATCTAGTCCAACTCCCATGGAATGAAGGACATGCACAGCTAAATCAGGTTGCTCAGGCCTTCATACAGCTTCACCTTGAAAGTCTCCAGGGATGAGTCTTCAGCCACATCTACAGTCAATCTGTCCCAGTGCCTCACCACCCTCATTGTAAAAGACTTTTTCCTTACGTCCAGCCTAACTCTACCCTCTTTAAGCTTGAAATAAAGACAGAGATAACAAGCAGATAGAAAACTTGCAAGGGATACAGGGGAGAAATTGGATAGTTACAGAGATCATGGCTGCACGTCTTTTTCCTAAGGAAACTATCATATAAAACAACATTTTTTTTAAAAAAAAGAACATGGAGTGACAAAAGCACCATGGTGTAGTGAGGCACCTTGAGCTGTTACATTATGAAATCCAAAGTTGGTGGATGTAAGAGATTATTCTTTTATATGATTGACTCAAAGTTTGCTGAGGAACAAGTCCAGGCAAGTCCTGGGCAAAGGTAGAGAAATCTTCTGTCTGGAGGACACTGATGGACAGGTCCTGGCTAAGGGTTGTGAAATCCTTTAAGGAACACAGATGGACAAGGCCAGGGGCAACTAGAGAGGGATAAACTGCTGATAATGGCTGGGAAACAGTCTTTTGTGTGGACTTATCTTGAGGAAGATGGCCATCTCAGGAGGTATGCACATGACTCTTGCTCAAGCACCCAGGGATGTCAGGTAGGCAGGAAAAAAGGAGGATAAAAGAGGTGTCAACTACCACAAGGATAGGGTGTCTGCCATCAGATTGCTCACTACGGACTGAATGCTGACGGACTTCCCTGGGCCTGCTACCTGAGACCTGCTGCTTCCTCCTGGACTTACTCTGCAGCTTCTTCCTAGACCCACCCGGTACCTGCACCCTCTCATTGCCCAAGACCGGCATCGCTGCTCCTGCCCTTCGGCCTTGGACCGTCAGAACGGCATGCAACGGATGGCTGTTGGATCTTGGTGGTGACTTATCCCCACTTTAAACGATTCTTGCTTCTTTCCTATTCTTTGCTATCGCCTTCTTTCCCTCCCCCCTTTACCCTAACTCATAATAGCATCCTTCCTCCCCTTTCTCCCATCTCCCTGGTTAAGATTTTGTAATAAACTGGTCAGACTAACATCTGGACTGTTGTTTCTTAATCTTGTGCCGGGTATACATATTTCAAAGAACCTCTTCTCGCTCCTATAAATTGGAGCGAGACAATAGAAAATAAATAAATAAATAAGTAAATAATCAGAGAATCATAAATCATAGTTGAGACAATTTAAATCTGATACATGATAGACTGTGTACCCACCTGTGATGTAATCCCAGTATTGCAGATAAGTGGGAATATTAGAATGAAGCAATACAGCCAAATTTTGCAGATAGTAGCACCACTTTGAGGCCAAGAGTAAAATGCAAATAGCTGATAAAAATACTATCAGAAGATATAGCTTGTAGTCATTGCCAAACCATTATTGTGCTTTTCCTGAACTGTATGGCAAGGAAAGTCAGAGACCTGAATGTCAGTAACATACTGTACTCTATTTTATATGAGAAAGAAGATAGTCACCATAAGATATATGCACTATTCCCAGACAACATTTCAAAGATAGAAAGGCGTTTATGATGGAAACCAAAATTTGAAACAGTTTTGCATATGCTGCCTGTAAGACTGTTAAAGCAGAGACAAACATCATCCTTCAGGACCACTAAGGAATAAATTGATGATCTGACATCAACTGATGATTCAACACCAGAATAGGCCAACATTTTATTCAGCTGAAATCATCATGATAAATGTGGGGGTAAAGAGGAGAGGGAGGGGAGGAAAAGTAAATTAGAATTTGTAATTATCCCAAACCAATTAACAGCATGAAATACGTGAATTGCTCATTAATGTTAACAATATGGTACCTGCTTTTTTTTCCAAGACAAAAGAATACAGCACTTGATCCATTTGTATTCAAAACAGCCATATATGACCCATAAACCTACCTGTCAAATTTTGCCACAATTTTAGAAGTCTGACCATCATTCTGGCTTAGAACTGTTTCAAGATTTACTGATATATGCATGGGAAGAACTTCTTTAATGTTAAGGACTAGCAAAACTTCCTATTTGAATATATGTCTACCATTCTGATTGATCAAGTAAAGACTCCAGCTTAACTCTACACAGTACAGAGATGCTGGGATATAAAAGACAATCTATTATATCCAATAAGTATTTACTATTTGTCCGTTTAGAAGTTGCATACAGATAGAAGAGGGTTTCAGAAGGAATAATTTCAGATGAAGTCAAGACATTTTATCATGCTATATGGACTCATTTGTAATTTGTATAATTTTCTTCAAATATTCTTTACAGCAAAGTTTCACTGTATTTAATAAACAGAGCAACACATCATTTTATTACTCAACATGTTGTAAAGGAAATAATGTTCCTTGCCTTTACTTTGTTCTTATTTAATTTCCAACAGGAAAAAAAAAAATCTTCAAAGCTGAAAGCAGAAGAAAGTTGTTGGATTTAAACAGCTACAGGATATGTTCTACCTTTGCAAGTATTTCTCTTTTGCCTTTATACCTGAAGTATGACAGATGTCTCTGCCATCCACAGGACTACCTAATCTTTTTAAAGAAATGTTACAAGACTTAACTGTATTTTCTATTTATTTATTACAATAGATATAATTTACATAACAGATAAACAAATTGAAGAATATTCCTCTCATTTTCAAAATGATCCAAATGGAAGAAGATATCTGAGGTCCTAAAGTACTCTATTACGGCAAATAGTAGGTAGTACGAACTTTTTAGTTTCCTTATTAAAAGAAATCAAGATGTTTTTGGTCCAACATCAGTGGTTGGCAGGTTTATGCATAATATAGCTCATTAATGTGTGAGAGCATTTTTCTTCTTTGTATTTTAAATTTATTTCCAGCACTATATACCCATTTTGTCTTGTGAAAATATTGCCTCACAACTTAAAAGTCCTTCTTCTTTTCTGATGTCTCCATTAAAATTTCCCTGATGTTATTTTAGACAACAACCAAATCCGCTCTTGTATCTCTTTCATTCTGAGGCTCAACAAAGCTTTCTAGACTGCTAAGAAAGCTGCTCCATTCCCTTGATCATCTAAGTAGTCCTTTTCTGCATTTGCTCCACTTTGAGTTTTATATCTGGGATTCCGTAGTCCATTTATATTAAAACACAACATGGAATTAGAAAATATAAATTTCTTGTTCTTGTAGTTAAAGGGAAGAATATTTTAAAGATTGAAAAATAAATCCATTGGTATTGTAATTGATCTTTCTGGTCTCTGCTTGTTGCATGTTGTAATTTTATGGATAGTTACTTTTTGTTATGGATTTTTTATTTTTATTTTTTAACTGCTTTAAAATATAAGGAAATTATTTGCTGATTATGGGGTGCACAGGGATGCAAGGAATGTCCATTTCAAAGACTTTTAAGGACTGAGCACTGATTGCATGTTTACTTGTAAATTCAGAATGGAAATATGGTGGCTGTGCTATTCCATTTTTCTCCCCTCCGCACAAAGTACTTTTAATACCAATGAATTCTTATCCTCTTACTTGAAAATTATTTTGGATGCATTACTGTTCTTTTAAACAAGAGTGAATGCTGATACTAGATCCAGTAAACATGTCATGGGCAAGGTATTGGCTTCTCAACCTCTCACACACATGAATAGAAGAGGACTCTGTGAAACAGCACCAAGCAGGAGCTTCCGCCAAGTTGAACAGTGTTATATCAAGTGAGGAACATTACTGTCAAGAAATTACAACTTCAGTATTGACATAAATGTTGACAGCACTGTTTCCAAAGATAGTGGTATCAGACCAGATTATGATTCACAGAGGACTGTCCTAAGAGTGATGATTTAGATGAAATGCTCCCAAATAAGAAAAAAATCTGAAAGGAGAACTGCAGATGACAATGATTTTATCAGGCCACTGCTGAGATGGAGTGTGTTTTCTCTTCTGTTCTCAGAAGTCTGCTGACTGTAGAGATAAACTAACCATAATGAAATCTCTTTCTGCACCCTTTCCCTTGTTGATGGCAGCAAGAGGCATGAGAACAGGGCATGATAAATCCTGGGTGGTGACTGAGGGTGTGTAACTGCAGACAATGTCATTCTTCAAATAAATTTCTACAAGATTTGAGGAATACAGGGCCAAGTCTGTTCATAATATAACCTGCAAATGCCAGTGAAGAAGTATGAGGAATTACCATGGCATCGGATTCCCAAATTAAGAAATGAGAAAAGAATTAAGATACTGAGACTAAAGATGATCACAGGATATGGCAAAAAAAGAAAAAAGGCCAGAAATGATATTTTAATCAATCTGTCTGGACATATTGCTTGTTCACACGCTAGCTCACCTAATGTGTCTGGTTTTGAGTGTCTAATATTGGTGCAGATAAAGGCTAGTCAAGGGCAAACCACACATCCCATTTAAAAGATAACATGGCCAAACAGTGTAGACTTTTGGTAATGTTTGTTATGTAGAAGAGGGCAAGAGGGAATAAATCATTCCTTTGTATTTCATTTAAGCCTGAAGTATCCCAAAAAATAATCTGTACCAGCTGATCTCTGTGTTACAGTTGAGATTTTTTTTTTTTTTTACCACAGAACAAATAAAGTAAAATAAAAACCACTGTAAATTCATTTTATAATATTCAGAAACTTCAGTAATATGTATACATTGTGTCAAAAAAAAAAAAAAAAAAAAAAAAAAAAGGGAAAACTCTTCCAATTATCAAATCTATACAAAACCAGACAACTTCACTTGGAATGATTATACAATCATATTTATGTTTGGACACTGCAAATAAAACAGCATCAACAAGAGCTGTGTCCTCTCCCAGCAATTTGCTCATCCCCAGCCTCTTCACTGGCAGGGCAGCATGAGATGAAACATCCTTTGCTCAGCAACAGCCAAAACACTGGTGTATTATCAACACAGTTTTCACCACTAATCCAAAGCATAGCACCATGCCAGCTACTCTGAAGAAAACTAATTTTAGCCCACCCCAAACTAACTTACTAGATGAAAAGCAATCAAAGTATGGGGGACATCTTTACATCCAGAGTAAATAAGCAATAAAGCAAACAAGGCAGTCTATAATCTCTAAGAAGAAATTAAGTAAACACACATGAGCATGTAATATTATAGAGTCAATTATGAAAGTGTAGAAAGAAGAATATGGAGCTGAAACATTGCAAGAGGATGTATTAACAGTAACAGTTGCCATGATTCTGCTACCACAGTGATAATCTGAGGGTGTAAGTGAACTTTTGTAGGGAGAAGCAATATCTCAAGATGTTTCTATAATCAGTGGAAGAAAATTACACTTTTTCTTGATGAGATTTTTTTTCCCCTCCCTTTTAATTGGACATAGAAGCAGTAACTTGGAAAGCTAACTAGAATTTTACAGAATCAGCAGTTGATACCTGGGGAAAAAAAAGGTAAGACAGCAATGGTCAAACTAGACATTAAACATAGACAGGAGACAACAATGATTTTCCTGTCACGAAGAAGTTTTAAAAATTTTTTTAAAAACTACAAGAGATGAAGAACTTTCTGAGCTTCAGACTAACAAAGCTCTTTTGAAAATAAGCCTACTTGAGACACTGGAACAACTCAAATGTGCACAAATTTGGTTTCAAGGAATCTTTTAACATGACTTTCATTCCTTTGCATGTGTAACTTGTAACATATACAGCCGAAGAATGCTGTTATAATGTGCGTTTTCTGACATTAAGTATTGTGTCTCATAAAAAACTTTTCTCACTGGGTAGATGTCCCTAATGGTGACAAGTCAAGTTCATAATCTGGTGACACATGGAAGAAAAAATTAGGTAACTGGTTCTGTGATTTAATATATTGATAAATTTGCATTAGTAACTAACAAAAGTGACATTTTTGTTGACTTATCAATGGAAGGCTTCATTGAAACATTTCAGGATTGGATCTGAATTTGATGTTATTTAAAGTGTAGTTGTATTCCTCTCTTCAGGTTTTAAGAGAGGTGGGCTCACTTTTTATAGTATTTTGGGCTCTAAAATTTAAATTGTGGAGGTAGAAATCACAAGACACATCAGTGCATAAACACATGAAATTTCCCACCACTTATCACAGTTAGGTTCGGTTGATCACATTCTGTAGTATGATCAACCTGAAGGCAGTATCTCACTAATGTTAGTGTGGCTGGGTTTAAGGTAAGGGAAAAAAAAAAAAATGCTGTTAAAGACAGACTTGAAATAATTCAGATGGATGAAAGCTCACAAGTAGCCAGCAAGCCTAAGCAGTAATTTTGTTATTACTCTTTTAATCTCTTTTCAAAATATTACCTTCTTTCATTTTTTTTTAACAAAATCCCTCTATTTTAGCACCAAATGTCCTCTGATTCTTTTAAAGGTTTGCAAATATCTGGAAGATTAAATGAAACTTTTAGTTAAAATGAGAACTTTATATCTTGTAATTGATATATTGCAAGTCAGTGTCTGTATATTTGTATATCTGCATGTTTGCATGCTAAATTTCCAAGATGGTAAGTATAGCCTGATCGAATATTTAATACTTACAGTATGTAAAGTTTTAACACTTAATTGTCCTGATGTCATCAACAAATAAACTTACTGGGAGATTTCCTTCTGATCTGAAAAATGGAATATCAAGTTTGAATCTGGAGGGAAAGTTTGCTTTTAGGTTTTAAATGAATAAAAATTATGACTACATGACTTTTATCTTTAATCCTCAAATTTTAGATTTTACAGTAACAGTACTAAAAAAAATTGACACTCACATGATTAATATTTTCCTGCATATCTAACAGTGTGCGTACAATTACCGTTATACTATTTGATTGCTTTTAACTTGCAATAGTTTACAAAATGTATCCGCATTTTGCACAGCAGCCCTCATTTTCACTTACCAGAATTCTAACAGATTTCTAATTTAATTTTATAATTGAAAAAAAAAAAAGGGGGGGGGGGGGGGGGGGGGGGGGGAAGATGAAGATGAAAAAAAAGGGAAGGAGGAGAAGAGATGTTACTCGTTACTCTTTAGCCCACTGAATACTGTAGTGGCTGCTAATAACAATACACAGGATTTGTAATAACTTTGTAAAGTCTAAGGTACATGGCTTGCAAAACTTTCAGCAGCCCTGGTTATCAGGTTTATCTGTAACTGCAGTTCTTCCAAAATGAGGTGGCTATGGCTAATTTTACTTGTGTGGTTCAACACAAATACATGTATGGAGAGCAGTAATATGTATATAGTATCTATAGATTGCAATAACATGCAGTTGCATTATGTAAAAGATATTTGTGACTAACACAATAATTCTGAAGAAATACAGTCCTGGCATAGCAGCAGGAGCAGGAGCAGGAGAAGCAGCAGAAGTTGGGACACAAGATGCAATGCAAAGCAAATCTGGTGTGGGTTGCTTGAATGCTAGCAGTGGAGATCCCATATAATAAGCAACCACCCTGTGTCCTGTTGAAAACAAACAAACAAACAAACAAATAACATGGAACAAGGCAAAAATATTTTTAGGGCTAAAAAATAAAAGATTTGTATTGGAAAATATGCAGTACATACTGGTGTAGGGTTCAGACTAATTAAGAAAAATCAAAGTGTAAAAGTATGTCAGGAAGTAAAAAAATGATCTACATTATCAACATAGAATCATAGAAACACAGAATCGTAGAATGGCCTGGGTTGAGAAGGACCGCAGTGATCATCTAGTTTCACAGCCCCTGCTATGTGAAGGCTCGCCAACCAGCAGACCAGACTGCCCAGAGCCACATCCAGCCTGGCCTTGAATGTTTCCAGGGATGGGGCATCCACAACCTCCACTTCTCCAGACTGCCCAGGTTCCTCTGGATGGCTTCCCTTCCCCCTGCTGTATCAACTGCACCACTCAGTTTGGCGTCATTTGCAAACTTGCTGAGGATGCACTCAATTCCACTGTCTGTGTCATTGATAAAAATGTTGAAGAGCACTAGTCCCAACACCAACCCTTGCGGGACACCACTTTTGGCCAGCCACCAACCAGGCATAGAAATACATTAGCACTTCATTCTTGGATAAGGACTCTGAATGCTGACAACTTCTCCAAATCTCCTTTCACTACCAGAAACCCACCACTTGAAAACAGAGAATATCAAGGGAAGGGATTATACAAAAATCAAGACAAGGAATAGAAATGAGGGAGCATGTGCTTTACAATTTTAGCTATATTATTATGTCTTTATTATGTAATAATACTGTCTAAAAATGATTCTTGAATTAAACTCTCAAAATTTCAATGGTACTAGCAGTAATATTGAGTAAATTTAAAAGTTTTTTTCTCGTTTGTCCATAAAACAAGCTTGGATTGTAACGATTAAAAAACAAACAAGCAAACAACAAACAAAAACAAAACAAAAAAAGAGAGAAAAAAAAAGAGAAGTGAAAGGAGAAAAAAAAAAAAGACTGCTTAGTAAACAGAAGGGAACTAAGAAAAAAAAATATTTTAAATATTCTAAGGGGGAGCATATGCTTCGAAGGAATTTAAGGAAAAGTTTATTATTATCTGCCCACATTATTTCATATTATACTGATACGAAAATATTAAATATTAGTGATAGGTGGATAGCTGGACTGCATTATCTTGAATGTCTTTTCCAACCCTGTTGATAGTATGATACTACTATTCTATAGCACACTGGTAAGCTTCAGGGAAAAAAAAAAAAAAAAAAAAAAAAAAAAAAAGTGAAAGGTCCATTGGCTTTCTCTTTCCTTTTCTAATTCTCTTTTGATTGAATAGTGACAAATACTGAGGGTAGAAGCCTAGACTTAAGAATATTGTCTACATGGCAGAAAAATAAGAATTATTTGCTCTCGCTATTATTATTTGTTTGCACAACAAAGAAGTGTGTGCTGGAATTACTGCTGATGCAGAAAGAAGAAAAAATGACTCACAGTAGTGAGCTGTTCTTTCAGACCTCCAAAGACACCTGGCACTGAGCTGCAACTATACAAAATATAGTGACTCCTGCTGTTCTTCACTACTGGACTCTGTAGGTAACAACATCACAGTGCTAAGACAGATAAAGTAAAATAAAGAAGGGAGAAGATTTCATTTGGTGTAAATTGACTTTGGTATAACTGTGTCAGTTAACACTAACAGGAGATCTGTTCCAAGGCTACAGAGCTGACCTTACCTTCTCCTTTAGGCAAACGTTGTACTGACTGAGATCTGTTTCCAGATGCTTGCATTTTATTTAAAGTCTCGCAATTCTTGGAGGGATTTTATTTGTTCACATGTTTATTATGTTTCTTTACATTTTTAAGGCTTTTAAAATTGGTGTAAAGTTTTGATTACAATTTTTTTTTCGCCTTAAGTAATGTAGTACAGAAAAAAAGCTCAGTGATCTTAATGACCTAGTTATTGTTAAAATCCCCCAAATCCAGTGAAAAACAAAACAAAACAAAACATAAACAAAAACAAAACAAAACAACTTCCTAATATATATACAAATAAGAAAGATAGAATAAACGCAGGAAAGATGAGAGAATTTTTAAGCCAATATTATTTTTAGGAACACAGTCATATTTTTCAGATTTATCAATTGACTATCAACATTTAATTGACAGAAATGTCAGATACTCCACAGTGTTACAATGTCATTCATTTCAGCAGATTTATAAAAAATTATATGGATGACCCAAGAAGTAAATCTGTGTCAAGAGTTTTTATTCCAAGAAGATGAACAGAACCATGACTCTTTGGAAGTGACTGGCATTATGTATGTGTATTCACATGCATGTGTACAGATGCTGGATGCATGATTCCTGTGTGTGACTGTCACTCATCAGACTAGCTTTTCATTCATATTGCATTATCTAAAATTCCTGAGGGGTGAGTCTTGCTGGCTTCAAATCATATCTTCCTCTCATACCTGCACTCGTTTGAATTTTAAATAAAAAAGAGATTAAAGGAGTAGCTAATACATATGTGTAGAGGAAACTGCAGCACACCTCTCTCTTTCATGCTCTAGTGGAAGCAAAGACAGTAGTGTGCTCACCCACCTTGTTAAATTTTTAACTCCAGAAGAACATGCACTGTCTCATCATGAGAATGGAGCAGCAGTTCGAATTTCATCAAGCATCCTGTTAGAACGATTTGATAGAAATATTTTTTTTTTTTTTGGGGGGGGGGGGGGGGAGGAGAGAGAGATTGTATTAAAAAGGAAAAGAAAAATCTAGTTCTCATCTATTCTAATCTACTTGGACTTAAAAGGAGGGATTAAAGTAACTTTTAACAATTTAATATCAAATTTTAGCGATGAATTAAGCAAATGCTGCACCAGAATTGCGTTTGGAATTAATACAAATATATTTGTATGGCTGAACTCAGAGCACCTGTCTGCTGATTATTATTAGCCAGGAATCTTAACCTGTAGGATTCTCTTTTTTATTATTATTTTTTTTTCCCCTGAATACTTTGAAGTTCAGGCATTTTTTAGTACCATGTCCTGGGGACCCCAACCCTCACAAAAATTGAGTTCTCTTCATTTAAAGGATGACTTGCAGTAGTTTTAGAATTTCTGAGGACCATTTCTGGGTGACTCACTCTGGCTTAGTTTTTGGAAGTAAACTTTGTTGTATCTCAATATAATTGTGCATAAAACAATTGTAAATATATTTATTTCTTATAGGGCTTGTAGAAGGGTTTTATTTCTTTTATTTCCTCTTTTACTTACTTTTGTTGTTCTTTAACTCTTACTTTATGTTTCCTTATCTGTCTTACAACCGTTAGAATGAAATACATTTTCTACTGAAGTTAACGCTAAAAACCCAGGACTTCATTATTTTATATATATTATTTCAGTGCCTTTGGAAAAGACACTGCATTTTCAGTAAGATAGTGATGTATGCCACCCAGTCTGAGTAATTTAAAAGTCAGTAGGCCTTTAGAAGTTAGAAGGACTGGGAGTCCTTATTGCAGCCTTTCAATACAAAAACTATATGGAGACCTTTCAGAGGCATACAATGATGGGATAAAGACTAATTGTTTAAAGCTGAAAGACTGTGTTTAAATTAAGTAAGAGGAAGAAATTCTTCATTCAAAGGGTGGTGAGGCACTGGAGCAGGTTGCACAGAGAGGTTGTAGATGTCCCAGTTCTGAAATCATAGAAACATGGAATGGCTGGGTTGGAAGGGACCCCAAGGATCATCAAGTTCCAACTCCTTGCCACAGGCAGGGCCACCAACCTCTAGTCTGGTACTAGACCAGGTTGCCAACACCCCATCCAACCTGGCCTTGAACACCTCCAGGGACGGGGCATCCACAACCTCTCTGGGCAGCCTGTTCCAGCACCTCACTACTCTCACTGTAAGAGCTTCCCTTGACATCCAGTCTAAACTGTCCCTCCTTGAGCTTAAAAATGCTCAAGACCTGGCTAGATGATGGCCCAGGGAAGACAGTACTGATCACAGCACTGGGGTTGAAACGTTGGTTTATAAGGTCTTTTCTAATCCAAGCCATTCTGTGGTTGTATTCTGTGATTCTGTTTTTAGCCAATTAGCTCAGCTCCTTCTGAAACTAAAAAAAATTCTAGAAGAGGGCTCATCCTCTCCAAAGAAAGATGTCCAAGAAACATAGAATGAATTTCCCTCAGGAGATACTTATTTTTCTCTGTTGATTACAGAGAGAGTCTAGGTAACTAACTTAGATGACATGCCTATTTTTCAGAGCGATAAAGTTAGTAAAAAAAAATGGGAAGAATTCATCTCACTTAGGTTAAGACATCCAAATTAGACATCTCAGTATGAACCAGTCATTCTAGAATCTTTTTAAAAGTGAAGGAGAGAAATAAGCTCTTTTGCTTATTCCTCAGGGCTGTTCATTTTATTCTAAAATGGCTCATTAAAATAGGCCAGATGGCTTCAGACTTCCAAATCTGAGAGAGAGGAATCTGACCTATATGCTCAAAAGTACTCAGCACAGAAAGACTTTGATTTTAGTCATATCCTATATCATCAGCATAATGAACTGGTAAGTAATCATTCTCCAATTTGGTGTGAGGTTTAATAGAAGTAGGAGAAATAATAACCCTAAATTATTTTCATTACCAGATTCTTATAACAGTCTTTGATTCCCTCTACTTCCTTATTTTACTTCAATCTTTAGAGACTACTTATTTATTTATTATTTATTTTTATTCTGTCATGTCTTCGTATGAAAGAGCAAACCTGGAAGTGATTTTTGATATGACAGTGAATACAAATTTAATTTATAAGTATGCATATGTTCATTTTATGTTAATTTACTAGTACCTAAACAAACAGGTTATGATAGTGTCATGTAAATATCCAGCTAAGCTGAGAAATGGGTACCTGGATAATAAACTGAATTGCATTACTTGTGTTGGTAGAACATCCCATGGAACCTATGCTAACACTCACCATCTCGGATACTTACTGGTGAGGGAATTATTTTCTGTTCTTCCTCCAACATTTCATATTGATCATCATAGCTTTATTCTGTATGATTGCATGTTTCTCATTTATTTTTGTTTCAGTCCAGAAAACTAAGTTGCTGAACTTAGGGCTTTCTTTTAATGTCCCCAAAGAAAGAAATATTTCATACTCCTTCAAAACCCTTTTGGCATCTGTCAAGGCATTTTGCTCTCAAGCTCTTGCCTTACCATAGTAACTATATACTACAGATTTATCAGGATGTGTTCAAAGAGCTGAAAAGTTATCTGTACTTGTTCAGACTAGCCTTACTTAAGAAAATTACAACCTATCTCTTGATCTTAAACTTGTATTAACTGATTTTGGTGCAGAAATAATGGATTTTCCCAGTAACTCTTCGCTTCTACAGAAGACTGTTTTATTTTACAACCAGGGGAGTTCATTTAGCATAGCTGCGTTCCTTCTCTATGACTATTTGCAGGCATTAAATGTTACTATGAACATTTGTCTGGCATTCACCAAGGAATTTACAAAGGTCAAGAATCAACCTAGGCAAACTTAGACTCAAATCTTACTTTGATATGGAGGATGCTTCCAGTCCTAATTCTCTATAATATAGCTTATTTTCGTTTTTATCTATACTGTCTATTTTTGTTGTTTGTTTGTTTGTTTTTTGCCAAGCCCTGGAATATCTGAGAGATGTGTTCCATTCTGCAAAGTACGTTTTTGCTTCTTATTAGTCCCCACAACTATTTCTGAATGTATTTTTGGTTTACTGCCCACCACAGGAACTAGATATGATTGTTGCTGGAAAATATGGCACACTGAATTTAACACTGATGGGTGTTTTAAATAAGAAGATAGTAAATAAAATCTGGATGGTGTGTAAGACAATGGATTACAGCCCAAAATGTACACATATACCTGCAGCACTCTTAAGATAGAATAATAGTCTTTGTGAATAGCAATGTAAAATTCCATAACACAATCTAGCATGGATATTCATTCATTGCATATTCAGCATATATTGTAGATGGACAAAAGAAACTGTATAGAGCAGACAGAGAAGTGCTTTTGACTATTTATTTATTTATTTATTTATTTATTTATTTAAATAGCATTTCCAGAACAGGTAAAAGCAATATATTCAGTATGCTGTTTTTTATAAGATTTGGATTGTGGATAACTTATAACCTACCCTCAGGATACTTTTACCTTTCAGTATTATTTCTGTATGCTGCAGTACCCAAGCATTACTTCAGCACTGCTACTTCTAATACTGAAATATTGAAACTCTCATTTCCAGTGAGATGGTCTTATGACTGTTTACACCCCATAGTCTCTTTCATAAATTCATTTTTTTAACACTGCAATATTCTCTTATTCTAATGGCTATTCAGACTGATTCTGAAGAAGGTTATAAATTTTTCGCAGGTTGTCTATCTGAAATCTGTTTAATACTGTTAAGTGACTTCTGGTAACATATTTAATGTGGGATTTGTTTGTTTATATCTATACTTTTTATTTTTATTTTTTTAAGAATTTATATTTTCTTCTTCTGATGTTAAATAAGGGGTAAAAAGAAAAAAAAAAGGAGCTGTTGATTGGATGTAAAAGAAAGAAAAAATGATTAGGAATTTATTCTGTTGTTTGTTCATCGGCCATATTACCTATATTTTTTGCCAAGAGTCTTTTACTTCATCAGTGTAATGAATACATTCTCCTCAGTTCTGTCTTCTTGGAAAAACTTTATCCACCTTTAAATGGCAAATACCACTGAGTTAATTAAGTATTGCCTTATATTAATAGCTGTTGCATTAGGACAGTCTTTTTTCCTTTTTTTTCTTTTTTCTTTTTTCCAAAGTTTGCAATTTATATATATATTGATATATATATAATCTATTTTATTGAACATCTACCCCCTAGATTCCATGTTTAATGTTCTATATGTTTTGGCCTCAATTGGTGATCCTAGAAAAAAAAAACAAAACATATATATATATATAATAGCTGGCATTTGGATTTAAGTTCTATTAAAGTAGCAATCTGCAGGCAAAACTCTGTGCTCAGTTATGTGGGCTATGGATAAGAAGAAATTGTTTGGTTTATTTGAGTAATGCCCCATTTATGTATTATGTACATTGTATATTATATAGTATGGAAACTACCCTCTCGTTTTTAAGAAAGAGAAATAACGACCCGGGGAACTACAGGCTGGTGAGCCTCAATTCTGTACCTGGGAAGATCATAAAACAGATCCTCCTGGAAGAGATATTAAGGCATATGCAAGATGAAGAGGTAGTCTGAGACAGCCAACACATCTTCACTAAGGGCAGGCTGATCATGTCTCACATTCTTCCCTCTAAATTGGAAAGGTATGGATTTGAAGGAAGGACTGTTCAATGGATTAGGAATTGGCTGGACACAGCCAAAGGGTTGTGATTAATGGTTCTGTGTCAGGGTGGAGGCCGGTCACAAGCGGTATCCCTCAAGGGTCGGTCTTGGGACCGGTGCTCTTCAACATCCTCATCAATTACACAAATGATGGCATCCAGTGCACCATCAGCAAGTTTGCAAATGACACTAAACTGAGTGGTGCAGTCGATATAGCAGGGGGAAGGGAAGCCATCCAAAAGGACCTGGACAAACTGGAAAAGTGTGCCCATGAGAACCTAATGAGGTTCAACATGGCCAAGTGCCTGGTGCTGCTGTTGGGTCAGGGCAATCCCAGGTATTTATACAAACTGGGGGAAGATCTCCTTGAGAGTAGCCCTGCAGAGAAGGACTTGGGGGGTTCTGGTGGATGAGAAGCTGGGCACGAGCCAGCAGTGTGCAATTGCAGCTTGAAAAGCCAACTGTGTTATAAAAACAGAGTTGCATTAAAAAAGGAGTGGCCAGCAGGGAGAGAGAGGTGATTGTCCCCCTCTACTCTGCTCTGGTGAGGCCCATCTGGTGTACTGCATCCAGGCCTGGGACCTCCAGTACAAGAAAAATGCAGAGCTCTTGAAGCGAGCCCAGAGAAGGGCCACTAAGATGATCAGAGGGCTGGAGCACTTCTCCTGTGAGGAGAAGATGAGGGAACTGGGCTTGTTTAGCTTGGAGAAGAGAAGGCGCTGGGGAGACCTCAGTGTGGCCTCCCAATAGAGCATATAAACACGAGGGCATACAACTGTTTACAAGGGTGGATAGTGACAGGACAGTGGTGAAGGGTTTTAAACTAAAACAAGAGAAGTTTAGGTTAGATATTAGGAGGAGGTCTTCCCCACAGAGGGTGGTTACACACTGGAACATGTTGCCCAAGGAGGTTGTGGATGCCCCATCCCTGGATGCATTGAAGGCCAGGCTGGACGTGGCTCTGGGCAGCCTGGTCTAGTGGTTAGCGACCCTACACATAGCAGGAGGGTTGAAACTCGATGATCATTGTGGTCCCTTTCAACCCAGGCCATTCTATGATTCTATGATTCTGTGATCCTGTGAATCACTGGGTTGAAGCCAGTGGGATGAGGATCAACAAGGCCTAGTGCTAGGACCTGTACTGTAGCCACAACAACCCCAGGCAACGCTGCAGACTTTGGACAGAGTGGTTGGGAGACTACATAGAAGAACTAAACCTGGGGGTGTTGGTTACAGAATCAAAGAACTGCAGGGTTTGGAAAGGACTTCAAGAGGTCATTGAATCCAACTCTTATTGCTAAAGCAGGTACCCTATAATAGGTTTACATGGGTAAGCACCCAGACAATTCTTGAATATCTCCATAGAAGGAGACTCCAAACTACTCTGGGCAACCTGTTCCAGTGCTTCATCACCCTTACAGTAACAGCGTTTTTCCACAGGTTAGTGTGGAACTTCCTATGTTGAAGTTTTAGTTCATTGCTTCTTGTCTTATCACTATGCACTACTGAGAAGAGCCTGGCCCCCTCATCCCTTTAGAAACTTAAAAACATTAATCAGATCCCTCCACAGTCTTTCCCCCCTCCCCCTCCTTCCCCCCCCCCCCCCCCCCGGCTGAACAGACTTACATTCAGGTATCAGGTAGCCAATTGCAAACTGGTGCACTACCCTTGTACTGCACTATTTTTCATTTTTTTTCTTCTGTATTAGTCATCAGCTCAGCTTTCTTTGTTGACAGCTTTAGGTATAGAGATTTTGGTGACTTTTGGCATTAATTAAATAGTGAAGCAAGAGCCATTTTAGTATTCTTGGTAAGCTTTTGTCCTATGAAAGTATTTTACTTACGGTTTTAGTCAGTCTTAGGCTTCTTTCTTTAAAAAATACTGCTTTTCTCAAATCTCTCTGAAAGTAAGTCATTTGCTGATGCTTCTGAATGCGTATATACAGAAAATCACTGAATAATGTAATGAGATAAAAGAAAGCAAATAGGCTTCTGTAAGTCTTTGCCAATACAGCAAAAAGGAAAACAGTGTAGAGAGTGTAATCGACTAAACATGACAACAAAAAAAAGCAAACAAGTAGAACACCTAGAGTTATATATTCTGTAAACCTATGCACGCACAGCAAAACTATGTGTGTAAGTATGTGCACGTACAGCAATAAACACATATGCAAATGCAAATATACATAGAAACGTACAAATGATGAGTTTCTAATTAAGTAGAGAACAGTATTCAAGTCTATGCTCAAAAGTTATCAGAGGCATTGCAGAGACTCCCCCTGGAGCTTCTGAGAGCTGGGCTTAGTAGCCAGTAATTTCCAAGTTCTTAGATAGTATATAGAACCATGGTGTCGATTAGCCTTTAAATCACACTCTCCCTGGAAAAGTAAAGTCTTAATTTATTTAATGGTTAAAAACAAGTCTCGGCATTTCTTTTTTTTCACCTTCAGCTGTTCTTGGTCTCAGTATTTATTTTTGGGTGCTGAGGATAAGCAAGGGTAGTCATGTTGAAGGGAAATGCAGAAGGGTCTCATATTTGGGAAACTGGTTTCTTTAATGCAGAAATGATACATCATTTTAATTCCTGCATTTTTAAAGAGATGCCTGGGGTTTTTAATCTTGAGTCTCCCTTTGACACTAATGTGAGTCTCATTGCTGAAATGAGCACGTGATTCTTTGATAATTGAAAGGGACCATGTGTGATAGAATCATAGGCACTGGAGAGGTAAAATACCTGTTCCACCAAGGAGAACCTACCAATTTTTGTTCTAACTCAGGAAATGAAGGGATTTACAGCTCATTTATTAATGTATTGTTCAGTTCTTTTATAAATGAATCAGAATAACTGCCTTCAGTTCATTCACTGGAAGACTGTTGCACAGATAAATAGACTTTATCAAGTGGAAATGTCCCTTTCACTAATCTCATCTCATCACTTGTTATTCTTTTTCTGACCCATGAATAATTCCTCTCACTCCACGTATTTTATGCTATTTTGGATATTTTCAGAATATCATCCTCAGATTCTGTTTTGTTGGTACATAGAGATTCAGTTATTTTAATCTGTCAGCTTTGTAGGTCATGCCCTAAAATCCCAACAAAGATTTTGACTTCTTTTTCCCTGAACTCTCTAGAATCTTGCAACTTTTACAAAGATAACAGAAAAAAAAAATCCTCTGCTTCTGAGGAATAAATTAAAAATGCCAGGTGAAGCAAGAATTGTAAAGGTTTCTCAGAGATGATCTGAAGATCACATTGGAGTACAGAGATATTTATTCCCTCTTTTTATGAAATGCGTATAATTCTTGGAAATAATGTACACACCCTTCTAAAAAGAACTTTCTTTATTTTCAAGAAGCAGTTCAGAAGATGACATCAAAAGTTTTTAGGGTGAATAAGGTCACTGACTCCTCCAGAGCCTTGTACTGTATTTATTACCAATAAATAAAGAAATAAATAAAATTAAAAAGGGAACCAAGAGTCAAGATCTCGTGTTTTAAATATTGTCTGTGTTGTCTGTTCTTTTATCAGTTCACAGTATTCTCATCCTGCCTAATAACAAAAGCATGAAAAATTCTCATCAGTAACACAAAACATCATTATATATATTTATTCTCCTTATTCATCCCCCAAAATAATCTTGTACATATTTAAGTGAGAAGAAGGAAGACGGATGAAGATAATATACTCTTTTACGATTCATGCAAGGAAAAACAAAAGGAATTTACTGCAGCAGCATTTCTGCAGTTCAGAATGTTGAAAACACAACAGGGACTTCAGAAAAGAAAATGAAAAAACAATCAGATATTGAGCATATATTTTTAAAGTATGGCAAAATTATCTAAGGAAATTAATTGGGAAAAATGGTCATTAAAGCACAAGTTGAGGTTACCACCACAAATCACTTAAACATAAAATGCAGAACTTTCAGTCTTTTAATGTTCATTTTTTCTGCACCCATGATGAACAACTTCCAGTTGCTGTATTATAATTTTGCATCAAAACCCCGTATAAGTATGTGAAGCAACCTGACAATCGGTAAAAGCTGAAATGGCGACATATTGCATGAAAAAAAATTGTGTGAACTTTCATGTGTTTGTCCCAGTTAATTCTTAAGCAGCTGAAAGATCTGATGAAAACATATATTGTTGCTTTATGGTTAGGGGCATTCAGGCGTTAAGATAACTGGCTATTTTGAGGGTGAAAGCAGGGAGGGGTACACTAAACTTGTCTGAGACTAAGTTCAGCGACACTGACTAAGAAGCCTATTTTCATTAACAGCAAAATATAGGTGTTGTTACTGGAGTCACACAGCTTTTAGCAACAGCACAAAAGAATATATACTTGAAGAAAGAAAAAAAAAATCCACAAAAAGCAGAAAGTCCTACATCATATCCTCATTTGTTTCAAAGGATTCAAACCTTTATCCCCTGCCTCCCATGCAAGTATCCTACTCAGCAATTTGCAGAGTGCATAGAAACGTTATGGAAGAAGTATAACATATTCTTCCAGACTAAGATTAAGCTACTTTCAGGTGAGAAAACAAGTCATGAATCCAGATTGAAAGGAGTAAGTTTTCCATTCCCTAAAGCTCCGTTATACAGTTAGGAATGAGAACCATGTTCTAAGAACTGCTCCTTGAATAATTCTGGATCTGTAGATTTATACAGGTTGAAAAATGTTCATGTTTGTCAGAAGTTCAGTACATTTCCAATGTCTGTTTGACATAAAACACCTTCTGTAATCTTTGAAATGGATAGCTCTACTCCATTTACTGACAGCTTCTGCTTGGGCAGAAGTACTTAAATCCACAGAAATAGTGCTGAATGTTTCCTGTCATCTAATTCTAACTAGCACATCGAAGACCATGCTCACATCACATCACATCGCATTTTTCTGTTTCATTTATCAACCAGTATGATCAACCTCCTCTCTCACTCACTGTAAAGTGACCTAGGTGTTTGGAACCACCTTTTTGCTGCCAAATAAATATATAAACTTTGATATTGTTGGGGTATCAGTATTCAGATACTGGTACAGCTTATGGACAATGGGTACAGAGAGATGGGGAAGACAGAGGCAGAGCTGTGATTAGACCTCAGCAACTATATTTTGCAGTACTCCCTGACAAAAATATTAGCAAGAACAAAGATGGTTCTGGAACCACACTGTGAGAAGGTGTAATCCTCAGACTATATAATATTTTTATAGCTGTATCAATGCAATTTTCTTTTGGTGATGTTTTGAAGCTTGAGCTTTAAATATGAGGCTCTAAGCACCTCCAGTATTGAAGCTTTAGCTCAGTAAAAATAATAACATGAAAACACCAAGTCTGTTCTCTTGAGTTTTTCATGGTCTATTTCTTTGCTTGGAGCAAAGTTGGATAAAAGTATTTACCTCTTAAATGTTTACTTAATGCAGTATGAACTGTTGACCTTACATGGTCATTACAGCTCATAGACCATTAAAAAAAAAAAAAAAAAAAAAAAACCACTTATGAATGAGTAATTTTTACTCTTTCAGAGCCAATGATTGTAGCAAACTATGTTTTCTCCTAATTTTATCCTAAGAATACAAGTAATATCATATTAACTATTATAATCATTCACAGGTGTCAGTGTTGCTTTTGTCTTAATTTTAAAGCCAAAGACATCAATTCTAGCAAAGAGGAATAACTGAAATCATAGACAGTATCTTCTCATATTTACTACCAGGGACAGTGAGCAAGACCTAGATTCTTCTCATAATGAAACACAGAATTCTCCTCAATCAGTTAGATCAGACCATCTAGACAGTGATCAAAAGTGAGAATAGACAAAGAATCCCTGCAGTTAGCAGTTCAGATGAGCTGTAAGGCATAAAGAGAAAAATATCCCTTTGGGATGTGTGATATCTCATTTCTCAGCATCATCTCAGCTGTGCTTAACATCACTCATGCAAAACAAATATTAAGAGTAATCCCTCTATGGGCTCAAAATCTGTGCCACTTTACTGCTATGAATAACTTTTTCTCGCTAGATTTCTCTCACAAGAAGTTAACTTCTTTGCAGAGCCAAATTCTTTGAAGCAGCATCTCAAGTCTAACATTTTCTCTGCTGCCTTGATTGTTCCTGCACTCCACCTAAACCTTATTTTTCAATTCTTATATCAAGTCTTCTTTACAGCCCCTGATTTGCAGCATCTTTCTACAACCTACAGTGTCAACAATGTTTTTCACACCAAATAGGTAGAAATGTCTCCATTCTTTAACTAAGAGGCTACATACTAAAAGTTTGCATATTTTCCCTCATTTCAAGCTCTAAGCCAGAATACCGCACACGCCTGCAATGATACTCTGGGACAATGACAGCTCTGAGGAACTGAAACTCACAGGTGGTCAGTGGAAGGTCAGGAACACCTGTGAGGGATTGCAGCCATGGACCACAGTTCTTTTACCAAAAGCACTTTATCTAAAATACATTATTTTATAACTTTCCTCTTTATTTATTTGTTTTTTTTTCCTCTTGGCTTTGAAAAGTGCATTTTCAAGCCAAAAACAATCAAACAAAACAAAAACAAACAAATAACAACAACAACAAAACCTACAAAAACAAATAATTTCTGATAAGCAAGAAGCCTATATATATATACATACATAGACATTTGTTGTTTGTATTTTTAGATATACTCTGTCCATAGAATGCTTTGCTTAAGGTTTGTGATAAGAATCCATTAGAACAGAAAAACTACCTCTGCACTTGAAAAGCATTCCCCCCTCCCCCCCTTCATGACTGTTCCTTTGATCTCCTCTTCCTCTCATGTTTCTCTGTGTTTTATTATTATTATTATTATTATATTTTGTTTTGTTTTGTTTTGTTTTCTTTACTTTTTTCTTTCCCTTTCAACCTGAGGCCTGAGTGTTGAATACTGATGGGACACAGTTTGATCAAACTCTGTATTCGTATTAAAAAATAGGGAGCACTAGCATACAAATCTGTCCATGTTGTTTATTACTTGTATGTCAGGAAATCTGTCTAAGATATTTAATTATTTTCCAAGGAAAGAGCCTTTGTGGTCACTGGATTGCATGTTAAATAAAGCTTCCACTGTTCCTAGTTTTAATACAAGTTGCTGTGAGACTTAGTGCAAGCAGCATTTTCTGATGTTATTGAAATATATTAGTTGTTTTGAAAAATATACTAGCAAATGCAACTAGTTCAAGACATTTCTTAGATACACAGCTCAGTTTGATGGATACAAATTCAGCATATTTTCTTTCAAGATAATTGTCATACTCCATCTATCTGCTTATATCAATATACATAGGAATGTAACTGAATAATTTGTTTATTTTCAGGGATGATGCCTCAAAATTAGATAATTGAATCTTTTTGAAAAAGAGCCTTGTTTATGAAAATATACTAAATGTGAGAAGTCATTCAAAACCATATTTAGACTAAAATTCTGTGTTCTTGCTGAAGCAACTCTAGGGTTCACCTAGGTATTAATAGAACATGAAGCGTATAGAGCCTGAGCAGACAGAATATGGCTGTAGCATGTTACTGTATTGTGTATTATTTAAATTGGGGGATTGCTTGCCTGTAAAAAGAGCTGCTGATTACAAAGGAAACAACACAGCAAATGCTTCAGGACATTAAAATCAGGTAAAAAAGGTATCGTACTGAGCTCCTCACTTCCAGATTGTAATAAAATTGGGTAAATTATTCACCGTGACTAATTTATTCAGAAGTTGCCCCTTCTTGGGCTCATGGCTTGAGCTCATTTATATTCAAACAGATCTGGAGTTCTACAGATTTGTTACTCAGTGTCACAAGTACAAGAGTAGCTATACTTTTAATCCTTTCTTTGGACTTTCTTTTTTCTCAGTCTCCGGGTCTTACATTGTGCATGTGGCTTTCAGAGGATATGAGATACATGAAAATATTGCTATGGGGTAGTGAGAATGAATCTTTATACTGTTACTCCTTGATAGCAGTCCTTAAGCATATTCATAACCTGAAGTAAACACAAAATGTAGGTAATGTTATCAGGCTGTATACTGAATTACCTTATAGTAATTCGTTTGGGAAAAACAGTTTTGGAAAAGAATCACCAGGTTCTCATTTTCAAATTAGATTTTGGTTATAAGATGTTGCTCATCTTTCGTAATGCACTGACATCTTAATGAATCAAGGCCTATGAAACTCTTCTCCTTAAGAACTAGCTGCAAAAAAATGCACTAAAGCGTCACAAGATAAAGTACTATATACATTAAAAAGAAGGATAAAAGCCTAACATAGAAACCACTGAAGTTAACATTTTGCATGCCTTGATGCCTTATTAAGTTTATGTCTCAAAGACAGAGACCCAAATAAATTACAGTTCAGAGAGTGGGTAGCCTGGTTTATGCAACGTTCAACATGTTGAACATAATGTGTGTCAAAAAGTTTCCGTATCTCAGGTTGCACAGGATAGTCATATGGCTGACTGCAAGGATACCATAGAAAGTTACTTCAATCTGATGTACTCTAATCATAGAGAAAACTTGCTTTAGTTTGTGTTGCTATCCAAGTGTTTCTAAACAAAATACTTAAGATGGACTCCCTCATTCAACATTATGTAGTACAGAGGATTGAGTCTTGCAAATGATATTACAATTATTTCTTTAACATAGACTTCACTGTGCATTCCTCTCCCTGGCAATTATTTTCAGCTCAACAGAAAAGTAATTATGTCTTAGAAAACTTCTAGACAAATCTGGACAAAGCCTGATATAGGGCATCTATGTAAGAGATTACTCTATGATATAAGGAGATGTGTGTCAGAGATTAATTCTCCACATTCTTGAGTGTGTCCTCTGACAGCATAGTTATTGAATTGTTTCACCCCATGCATTTAAACAAACAAAAAATCAAAATAAGTAGATCGTAGCAGAACATTTCAAAAGTATTAAAAGAAAATGTAAATCCATCACACTCAGAATTACTGGATGAGTAGTTCATGTAAATATGCTACAACCCAGAGAGAGCTTAGACATTATTACCAACTGTTACTATCTAAATATTCTCTTTATTAGTAATTCAATGTCAACACTAATTGTCCACTCAGACCACTTATTATTGTTCTTGCTTTTTGGACGGCAAACAGTGAAAAAAAAAAAAAAAAAAAAAAAAAAAAAAAAGACAAATATATTCTGAGATCATACTGAGGTATCTATTAACTTTGACTATCTAAATGCTGTGATATCCTTTACAAGGAAAACCTCTAGTTCAATGAAATGTAAAGCATGTGGTAAAAAAAGGGCCACAAAGGTATAAAAATGAATCAATCATGACTGATATCAAATTGTCTTTGTCTTACATAATTATCAAACTCATCTGGTATCTTTCTCAAAGGCACAGATATTTAACAGCTAGGTCAAACTACCTGTATGCAATTGGGAATTATTTGCAAATACATATAGAGTATGAAATAATTTTCATATTAATATTTTCTTTATTTTTTTCCTAGAAGACTGTTGTAGTAGGCACTTGATGGGGTTATGTGCTGTAAGGGATTGGCCTCTCCCTAAGCACAGTGAAAGGGTGCTGCTGTGCCCAGGCAGACTGTCCTTGCTAACAAAGTAAACAAGATAAGAAGGCGAAGAAATGAGGAGACAATAGGAGCCAAATAAGGAATTGTGGTAAGGGGTTAAGATCCAGTATGAACGAATCAGGACAGGGCACGATAGCTCAGGTAAGGTATATAAGCTGTGCTTAGTAGTGAATAGACGCCATTTTACTGCTCATCATATTGGTGTGCGTCTGCAGTCATTGGGCCCTGATCAGGTAATTGGTCAGTGTGCGCAAGAGGGCTAACACAGGAGGCTAACATCACACTTGCAGAAGGCAACAGAAGACAGATATGGAACATACTTTGTAGACATACAAATGGACTAATTTATACTATCCAAATAAATATGAGGTGGGTACTTTAATGAATACTTATAAATAATCTTTTTATTTTCTTACTCTCACAACTAGTACAGGTTCCATCCATTATTACAGTAAAAGAGAGATATAAGCATGTGATGGGTGACTGGCAGATCTTCAAAAAGTTCTGTTCATTGCAAATAAAAGAACCATACTTTTGACAGTAGCCACATAGGAAGCACTGTATAGACACCCTGCTGTATATTATTGATGATGGAAGGGAGAGGGGGAGACAAACAAGGAGAAATGAAGAGAGCAGAATTTAATTATGTTTTCACTCATAGAAACTCTGTATAAAAATGGAGGGGTAAAGTACTACTGATTGAATGGAAAGGGAGCATAATTTTTGGTGTTGGTGCTGTCAGTTCTCAGTGGATGAATGAGGAACTAGATTTCAAGGTTATCTATACTGTAAGTGCCACCTTTCATTACCCCTAAACAAATATGTAAAAAAAGAGGAAGGAGATGTTTCTCTAAAGAGCTGATGAAGTTCTCCCTTATACAGAGTTACAGACTGTATGCTTTTGCTTTTATTGATAGATGGTAAGAACTTTTAATGAGAATTTTATGTTCATATAGTGAAGGTGTTTCTTTAAGATCTTATCTAAATACATATTTCATACTCTGTTGCTAAAGGAATTGACAACAGAGAACAACATAATATTAATTATAATGCCTTATGCACTACCTTATGATGGTTTTCTGTTTGTTTGTTGTTTGTTGTTTGTTTGTTTGTTTGTTTTAGATTTCAGTGTTTATCACAAAATCTTTGAAGGGAGAGAAAGCTGACCATTGTCACTAACAGGAGATTACAGTAACTCAGAAAGAAAGCTTAAGTTGTGGGGTTAAGATTAATTTCTGTCCAGGATATATATTCCAGGAAAATTAGCCATTGATTTTGAGTTTATAATATTAAGATATATTTTTTTACTTTTTGTTGTGGCCAAGGGGCATGCAGTTGGTAACTTTAGTTTTCCGGTAGATTTTATAAATGTATGGTAGATTTTATAATGTATGACTTTATAAATGGCAAACACAGCCATGTGAAGCCAAGATGTTCAGGATAAGCAAGTTGGTGTGAATCAGCATCACACAGAGAGACAGCAAGAGACAACAATGTAAAATACCTTTGTGCGTGTCTCATTCTGTCCTGCAGTAAATCCCGTGCTAATTAATTCACAGTCTACTGAGTTTTCTGCTAAAAACCACAAGGTAGGCAACAGTGCTCAGCAAACGTAGGAGGTAGACCTTCAGCTGAAATAAAAATCTGCTTTAGTACTGTAGTAATCATGACCATAATGGCTTCCTAGATAGAAAAACAATCAGAATTCAGAAGATACAGAGACCTAAAAATATTTGTGATTTCCATAACTCACAAGTGCACTAGCAAGCTAGAGAGGAAGATGGGGCATATGATTCACAATAGAGACAAAACAGAGGGAATGAAAAGTTGACTATAGATTACATTTTAAGGAAAACATGAAATTCGATACTGCAACACTTTTCAGGCAATTGTGCTTTTTGTAAGGCTCCTTCAGTTAAAAGAGTAGCCTCCTGTGCAGAGATGTAAACTTGCTAATGGGAGAAAAGTTGAATCTAGATAAAACAAAAAGGAGGGAAGAAAGCATAAGCTCATCTTTTTTATGCTGGAGTAAGAGTTTGAGGACTAGTATGTCTCTAATAACAAGAACTAGACTAAGTATACTGAAATATGGGATTGAAGAAATTGTTTCAATTTGACACTCTGTAGGCAGAGAAATTGAATAATGGAACAGAATGAGGGTCAAGCTTGAGGCATAAGGAGATGACTATGCAGATCAGTAGTATAATGAAATTAAAATAATTATGTGCTCGTTCTACCACAGCACTCTAGGAGTTAAAAGAACTGTGACATACAACCATTTGAAGGAAAAGAATCCTTTTGCATCACACAGTTTTTATATCTGTTTTCATTTGTAGCTTTAAGTTCAAACTAATAATTGTTTAATTAGGTAAATTAACATTTTAAATTATTATTTCAAAATTCAATAATGTCTGAGTATAGTTTATATGAAATAATGAACTCATACTGTGAAAATAATCATGATGGAATGAAAAGAAAAAACATTTGAGAGATTCCTGTTATCTGGCAACAAGTTCCATCCAGTGGATGTAAACTTAATTGCAATATATTTCCTTAATGATCTGGCCTAATTGGGACTCAAATATACAGTACTTTTTGAATGTTGCCTTCCTTTAACAAAGTGTTTGTACTCTGCTCTATTTGAAGCATCTTTAAATGATTAGGTTTATGTATAAGTAATGATTTTTCTGAATATTTAATCAAGACATGGAGAAGAGGACTGGCAGGAAATCACAAAAATTAGCAACGGAAATGACCTTTTGGGTCATCAGACTTTTTTTCTTCCCTTCCAGTCAAAGAACAGTGTAGGTGGATTCCCTGCAGCATATTTCATAGTACTTTGTTCCTTCTTTAGAATTTCATCATCTTGTGTTGAAAGAATGGCTGGAATATAGATGGCACATTGGAACCAAATTTTCTTCCCACATCTTCTGCAGAAAATTAAAAATCTCATCAGTGCTGAAATCAATGCAATTGTTCCTTGTTTCTATTAAGGTGAAAACTAAGGTGCATATTCAGAGGTCTGAATCATTCTTTTGTGGTGTCTGTTTTCTTTGATGATAAAGGGATCCTTCAGTAACTTTCCTAACTCAGATGTAATTCTATCTTAATTCAAAAATACTACGGATGTTTATTCATACACATATACCCATTAATACTTCACTTACACACATGTATGCACACGTGCCTACACACACAATTGTAATGAATATGTTTCATCCACATTATACCAACACTATGAGAATATTTGTGACTAATAAGTTGCAAGTACATAAGAAAGTAAAAGGTGATAAAGCTTCTTCTGTTCTTGCTGAGAATATTCTGCAATTGAAAGACTCTTGAAAAGGATAAAATGACAGGGAGGGACATAAAACGGGATGCTGCATTTACCAGCTGTCTCATGTTGGACAGTGTGGCATGGATTCCGAATATTTTTTGCCATTTCATTATCTTTTTCTTCTCTTTGTTTTTAGAAGCATATTTTATTTCACTGTGTATTCCTCCCAATCTCCTTTTTTCTTCTTTGTTTATTTATTCAAGCAGGAAGGATGTTAAAAGGTGCTTGACCCTAAACCATAATTGTGCTGATATTTCATACCATTGCAGAGGCTTCTGCTGCACTCACATTAACTGCCAGCCATGAATAAACTACTGAGGCAACTTTAAAACCAAGTATATATCATCCAAACTCAAACTGTCATGCACGTATTTTATATAGTTTATTTTTTCCCCTGTTATTGCTCATTATTAGAACCTGTGTTCATGTAAGCAGAATCCTCCTTTCTTTACCCTTAGATTCATGAGCTATGCTGCGGACTAACTTTAGTAATATTACTAGAATTTTTTTGAGGAGCTACAAGAGGCCTGAACCAAGCAAGTCTAATAAGGAAGAGTAGAACTCATACAAAGGTGTTACAGTTTAGATATGAATGAGAAAGAAAAAAGAGCCAAGACCATCATTTTACAGGGTAAATTCAAATGTTAACAGATATGGAAACTTGTATACCGATGGAGATCTAAGACCTGAAAAGCATAAGGTGAGCCAAATTCCTAAGCAATCATGTAGTGTCAGAATTCATGATATCTCTGATATCCAAGATATCATGTATATGACAAACAAGATGATAGATATGAAACATCTCTGATTTGGCCATGGTCTTCTGGAAGTGCAGTTGAACACTAAGAGCTATCACTGGCTGTCTAAGATTTCCCAAGGGGCACAGGCCTGAGGGCTGCTCTGAAAGTAATGTCTCTTATTATATTGGCCCACAAAGGCCGTGGCAGGTACTGGTGGTATGGTAGTAGAGGTTGAACCTTCCTTCCAATATTCTGTTAAATTTTGTTGCTACGTGACAGATGGCAGCAGAGGGGAAGTCTGACATGGAGCTGTATATGAAGCAAAGGGGTACAGCTGAATTCCTCCATGTGGAAAAAATTGTACCCACTGAAATTCATTGACAATTGCTTAACATTTATGGGCATCGAGCAGTGGACGTGAGCACAGTGAGGTAGTGGGTGGTTGTCTCGCTCCAGTTTATAGGAGGGAGAGGAGGTTCTTTGATGAATGTATACCCAGCGTGAGATTAAGAAACAATGGTTCAAATGTTGGTCTGACCAGTTTATTACAAATCTTAATCAGGGAGACGGGGAAGGGAAAGTGGGTGATAGAAAAGACAGGAAAGAGGCAAGAATTGCATAAAGCGGGGATAGTCACCACCAGGATCCAGCAGCAGTCCCGTTGCATGACGTTCCAATGGTCTGAGGCAAAAGTGCAGGCGGAGAGCAGCAGCAACATGGCTGATATTGGGCACCAAGAAGGTGCAGGTACTGGGTAGGTCCAGGAAGAAGCCACAGGATAAGTGTGGGAGGAAACAGCAGGTCTCCGGTAGCAGGCCCAAGAGAGTCTGTCAGCATGCAGGCATTCTGTAGTGAGCAATCTGATGACAGACACTTTCTCATGGGAGAGCAGCAGCAGAGTGGCTGGTCTTAGGCAGCAAGCAGGTCTCGGGTATCAGGCCCAGGAGGGAGAGGCAGGTCGTGAGGCTTATCATGTCAGAAAACTTCTTCTTCTTTGTGAGGAATCTGTTGTCAGAAACCTAATCTCATGGTTGTTTGTCCCTTTTTTATCCTTCTTCCAGTGTGGCATTCCTAGGTGCTTGGGTATAACAGTCATGTGCAGTATCCCCTGAGACGGCTATCTCCCTCGAGATAAGCCTACACAGAACACTGCTTCCTGGCCATTAAACTCTGGCTTATCTCCCTCTTGTTGCCCCTGACCTTGTCCATCTGTGTCCCTCAGACAAAGGATTTCACCACCCTTGACCAGGACTTGCTTGGACTTGTTCATCTGTGTCCCTCAGAAAGCTTTTAGACAGTGATGCAAAAGAATAATCTATTACAGTGATATGTTTTGTCAGTGGTAGTGGAGGCAGTGCGTCATCTCCACTGGAGCAGATTTTTATGAGTACATTTTATGAGCACAACATGAAAGCTCTTCCTCATCACTGGTGAAAATGCCTAACTAATGGTGGAGACAGTGTAGAAAAATACTGTTTTGTAGCTGGCAATTTGCTCTATTCAGTAGTGTTATTGTGCTCTTTTTTTTTTCTTTTTATTTTTTTTTCCAGAAGTAGTAGTTTCCATGGAAATAAATGGGAGACATTATTTTCAGAGCAACATTCATGTTTCCCCCTTTTTTAGACTTTTATATTGGCATTTGTCTATTTGTGAAACTTAATAAAACCCATAATTTTCTTCCCAGATAAATTACAGAAGTAACACAAAATAAGCATAAAAATGTATTTAGGATCTTCAGGCTGTTTCAATTAGTTTCCATGTGACCCCAAAAATCTTTACTTCAAAACTACATGATGCACCAGATTCAAGATACCAGACCTGTGATCTACAGCTCATGGCATACTGCAGCTGGAAATGCCTCTAACAAGCATGTAATTCTGAGCTTACTTAGTATATTTGCTTGAAAATATATGGAAACTCAGGAACAGTTTAACAAGTTGAAAAATGATTTTCACAGTCATCAAAATCACTTTAACGGTAAAGAATTTGGGGTATTCCAACTTGTTTATTCACAACAATTCTGAAAAAGGCAGAGAAGAGGGAGAATAATTAGACCAGGCTTTACATAGGCTTTATATGATTAAACACACACACGCACACAAAATAAAACCTCAACAACAGTATCACAAAGCAAACACACGTACACAAAAAAGTCATTGGTAGAGATAAACTAAAAAATATTATCAGAATATTACCATTACTTTTTCTACACACATAGAAGAATCTTTAAGGCTCTAGATTCAGTGTCCACATTTTCTTCACTCAACAAGCACCAAGCCCATGAAGGATGAAACAACAAACAATACATTTTTATTTGAGAGTGGATAAAAAAAGCCTGATATGAATTCTTCATCTGTGGTGTGGTTGGCACCAGCTTGCCTAAGGAGCCTTTATTTTTATCTCTTTTTATCTTAATTCTGAATGACTCTGTGGGCCTTAGTTTAGGCCTGAATCTAACCCAGTGTTTTGCCCATGGAAATGTGGGACAGAGTTGTTTTAATACATGAAGTAGTTAGCATTATTGTTTGCCCTCAATTGCCACTGTAAATATGCTTCATTTCACGTGCAACTACAGAATAGTAGATGATCCTTGTATCAGCATTAGGGCCATTTCATAAATCAGCCATCAGGAGGTGGTCCAAAAGCAAATTTTTAAGTACTCCCCTGGGGGCTAAATGGGATACCTTTGAATTGGAGGAAGCCCTCATGAATCCCAAGCAGTTTGAACCCCATAACTGAGTCTTCAACATAAGTAGCTATCAAGCCGATGGGTCTTCTGGGTTCTTACTTAATATGCTTAGAGGTTTTGCTATTAGAATGAATGCCAGTTCTTTCTCTTACTAGATTCCCCAGGCTTTTGAAGTATGGTTTTAAGCACTCTAAACGCCACCAGTACTCATTATCCCACTTCCTACTCCCCAGTGGAATTCTTAAGTGACAAGAAGCTGGAAAAATACAGATGGCATAATTATATATTTTGCAGTTGATTAATCACCACAAAACATTAATCACATTTGGTATAACAATACATAATCAAATTCTTTATAGTTGAAATTAAGTTTCTTTCTGATAGGGAATGGATTCCTTTAGGATATTGACATGGCTTTTCAGCATCTGTTTTGCGCCAATTCCACATCTGTGTTTGATTTAATCAGCTTTAGGGCTCTGTAAAAATATGTCTTTAAGGGTTTCTCTATGTTTCTAAGTACACATGTTAATAATAGTAGAAGTGAAATGGAGATGTATGTGCCGTAACAAACTACTCTCTATATGATACAGTTTCTGCCTTCAATGAATCTTACTTTTCTTCTTTTAAGTTAATATGTTAAACACAAGACAAAAAAGAAAAAAAAAAAAATCCATTCAAAACAACCAAAGTTTGTAATACATTGACAAAAGAAAGTATCTCCATGTTACATTGATAAATGAAATTCACGTAGCTTACTAGGAGCTTCAGCATCAAATGCATGAGGAATTGTTGTCAACCCAATGATCAACGTCATATAACTAGTCACATAATGATGGTTATAGTTAACCTCTCCTTTGTGCAATCTTTGATTTCCCAGTCTCAGTGGTCTGTCACATACAGCTGCTCTGCAAAATAATAATCTTTGGTGTTTGTTCAAAGCTATGGTTTTATACTATGAATCCAGGCATGTCCAATCTGTGGCCCAGCATGGCTTGCAAAGCTACCCACCTCCTACCTGTACTGTAAAGGGAGTGGCTCTTCCCTGTAAAGTGGTACCAGGCACGTGCTCATTGCTCATTAACACCCAAGGCAATGGTGTGCTATTAACTTTGTGTTGACTGAAACCAGGACATGCGGAGAGCAGTGCTATGCCGTGCTGACTCAAGTGATGGCAAATAATAGTATGCATTTTGGAACATTGGCTAAAGAGAGGGCTCTGATAAGTAAAAAAATACTTGCTGTACTTTCTGTTTTGAAAAAGGAATTTGAAAATAAAATCACAGAAGCATAGAACCCCTAGAGTTGGAAAGGACATTTAAAGGTAATCTGCTCCCCTGAAATAAACAAGGTCATCCACAGCTCAGTCACACTGCTCAGAGCCCCTTCCAGTCTGGTCTTGAATGTCTCCAGCAACAGGGATTCCACCATTTCTTTGGACAGCATGTTCCAGTGCCTCACTACCCTCACTGTTAAAACTTTTTCCTTATACCTGACCTGTATTTCTCCTCTTTAAATTCAAAACCATTTCTCCTTGTCCTGTTACTACAGACATTGCTGAAGAGTCTGTCCATTTCTTATAGTCACTCCTAAGAAACTGAAAAGCTGCTATCAGGTCTCTCTGGAGTCTTTTTTTTTTTTTTTTTATCCAGACTGAACAGCCCCAACTCTCTCAGCCTCACCTCATGGGGAAGGCATTCCATGCCTTGGATCATCTTTTTGGTCCTCATATGGACATATTCCAGCAGGTTTATATTTCTCCTGTTCTGAGAACACCATGTCTGGATGGAGTACAGGCAGAGTAGAGAGGAGCAGGATCACCTCCCTTGCCCTGCTGGCCACAATACTTTTGATGTAGTCCAAGATCTGTTTGGCTTTCTGGGCTATGGGGGTATACTGCAGGCTCATCTACATGGCCTTGTGCAAAGTGTATGGCACTGTACTGCAGTGACATCTGGGTCACCAAGTTGGAGAAAAATGGTTGTGATGGATGTACCACTCACTGGGGAGACCAGCTTCAGGGCAGATAAGAGTGCACTGGATAAGGGACCTAAAGAAAAAGGCTGACCAAAAAGTTCTTTTTAGGGCTTTTTTGAAGCTAACGAAAGCACTGTACCAGTGCTGGGGGACTAGCAGCTTGTGGGCAGGCTGCTGAGCCAGTAGGGGTGGAGCTGGCACTGACCACTCTTATCTCTCAGGCTTCACCTTGACCCTTTGCTGTGTAGTTAAAAGCATTCTTCATGAGGGCTTCCGCCCACTTAACACTCCAGGTGAGAAAAGGGTGTTACCTTCCACTGACAACAGGAAGGGAAGTCAGCGTGTGAGCACAGCCCATACTGCCCATGTAATACTGTAGCAGCAGTTGTGGGTGGTGGGTCTTGTGGCAGGACTTGGGATTTTTTTGTTTGTTTGTTTTGTTTTGTTTTTGTTTTTGGTCTTTGCACAACATACCAGCTCTCCTACGGACGGTAGACCGTGAGACCACTAGTTCGAACATGGTAAGACAGTGGGACAGTGGGCTTGCCCCAAGAAGACTGGCAACCCAGAAAGAGGGCCTGCCCAGAAATATGGCAGTTCAGGTCTCTGGTTGCAGGGAGTGCCTCAGCCTGCTGCTGCCAAGGGAGGATGGGAAGGATGCCACCTGCATGAGGTGTGAGCAGGTAGACAAGCTGCTCAGCCTGGTGGTGGAGCTAAGGGAGGATGTGGAGAGATTAAGAACCACCAGGGAGTGCAAGCAGGAGACTGACTGGTGGAGTGACTCTCTGTGAGAAAGGCACAGAGATTGTACCCCGCAAACTGTAGTGGGCCCTCTCCCTTGATGTAGTTGAGCAGAGAGAGACGACTTGAGAGGAGAGGAGGAATGGCAGCAGGTCCCAGGTTGGAGATGCAGGCGACCCCCATCCCGACCTACCTTGGTTCCCCAGGTGCCTCTGTGTAATAGGTTTGACACCCTGAAACTGGAGGGAGAGGTGAGTGAGGATGAGGTGGGAGGACTGCCTCCAAGTGTGTCTAAGGTGAGGAGGTCAGCTCCACACTTGAAGATTGCCTCCTCCAGAAAAGAAAGAAGAGTGATAGTTATAGCTGACTCCCTCCTGAGAGGAATAGAGGGCCCAATATGTCAGCCTGATCCTTCCCGTAGGGAGGTGTGCTGCCTCCGTGGGGCCCGGGTCAGGGATATTTCTAGAAAACTTCCCAGTCTGATCCGCCCCTCTAATTACTATCCCTCATTGATAGTTCAGGCCGGCAGTGATGAGGTTGCTGACAGAAGCCTGAGGAGTATAAAAAATGATTTTCGGAGGTTAGTTGATGGAGCAGGCATACAGGTACTATTTGCCTGTATTCCAACAGTGGCAGGGAAGGACAATGCAATGACCAGGAAAAGCCATCGCATAAACGCATAGCTGAGAGGCTGGTGCAAATGCAAGAATTTTGGGTTTTTGATCATGACAGAGTCTACTCAGCACCTGGCCTGAGGTCTGCAGATGGGTATTACCTGTCTCAAAGGGGGAAACAGATCCTTGCTGAGGAGCTTTAAAGTTGAGAGAGCTTTAAACTAGATACGAAGGGGGAAGGGGATAAAAACAGGCCTGCTAGAGATGAGGGTGGCGGAGCGATGAGATTAGGGTTGAGGCGAGGGGCTCAGCTGAAGTGCGTCTATATCAATGCATTCAGCATGGGCAACAAACAAGAAGAGTTGGAAGCCATTGTACGGCAGCTATGACCTAGTTGCCATTACGGAAACATGGTGGGATCACTCCCATGACTGGAGTGCTGCAATGGATGGTTAGAAACTCTTCAGGAAGGATAAGCAAGGCAGGAGGGGTGGCGGCATTGCTCTCTATGTTAGAGAGTGCTTTGATGTTACTGAGCTTATGGCTGGAGATGATAAGGTTGAATCCCTACGAGTAAAGATCAGGGGAAGAGCTGACAAGGCAGACGTCCTGGTGGGCATCTGTTATAGAGCACCAAACCAGGATAAAGAGACAGATGATGTGTTCTACAAGCAGCTGGCAGAAGCTGTGCGATTGCCAGTCCTTGTCCTCATGGGGGACTTCAGCTTCCCTGACATATGCTGGGAATGCAACATAGTGCAGAAGAAGCAGTCTAGAAGGTTTCTGGAGTGTATGGAGGATAACTTCTTGATGCAGCTAGTGAGAGAACCTACAAGAGGAGCTGCCCCTTTAGAGCTGCTGTTCACAAACAGAGAAGGTCTATTGGGAGATGTGGAGGTCGGGGGCTATCTTGGACAGAGTGACCATGACATGGTAGAGTTCTCGATTCTTGCTGGAGTCAGGAGGGGGAAGAGCAAAACTGCTACCTTGGACTTCCGGAGGGCGGACTTTGAATTGTTCAGAAAACTAGTAGGGGGAGTCCCCTGGGGTTCAGTCTTAGAGAATAAAGGGGTCCAAGATGGCTGATCGCTCTTCAAGAAGGAAGTCTTAAAGGCACAGGAGCAGGCTGTCCCCCTGAGTAGCAAAATGAGCTGGCACAGAAGACTGGCACAGATGAATAGGGAGCTATTCTTGAGGATCCAGGAGAAAAAGAGAATCTACCTCCTGTGGAGGAAGGGACAGGCAACTCAGAAAGAATACAGAGAAGTTGTTAAGATGTGCAGGGAGAAAATCAGAAAGGCAAAAGCCCAGCTTGAACTCAACCTGACCGCTGGGGTAAAAAGGAACAAGAAACTCTTTTACAAATATAACAACAGTAAGAGGACAACCAGGAAGAACCTCCATTCTTTACTGGATGAGGCTGGGAATGTGACCACTGAGGATAAGGAAAAGGCAGAGGTTCTGAATGCCTTCTTTTTGTTTGTCTTTAAAAGTCAGACCAGTTATCCTTAGGGTACTCCACTCTCTGACCTGGTAGTCTTGTCTGGGGAGCAGAAACCCCCCACGATTCAGGAGGATGCAGTCAGGCACCTACTACTCCAGCTGGACTGCCACAAGTCCATGGGGCCAAATGAGATTCACCTGAAAGTGCTGAGGGAACTGGCGGAGGTGATAGCCGAGCCGCTTTCCTTCATCTATCAGTGCTCCTTGTTGACGGGTGAGGTTCCAGAAGACTGGAAACTTGTCAGTGTGACTCCCATCTACAAGAAGGGATGTACGGAGGATCCGGGAAACTATAGGCCTGTTAGCCTGACCTCCGTGCCAGGGAAGGTTATGGAGCAGATTGTCTTGAGGGAGATCACACGGCATGTGCAGGACAGCTGGGGAATCAGGCCTAGCCAACATAGGTTCACGAAGGGCTAGTCTGCTTGACCAACCTGATCTCCTTCTATGATCTAGTGACCCGTCTGATGGATGAGGGAAAGGCTGTTGATGTAGTCTGCCCAGACTTCAGCAAAGCTTTTGACACTGTCTCCCACAGCATTCTGCTGCAGCAGCTGGCAGCCCGTAGCTTGGACAGGTACACTCTTGGCTGGGTAAGGAACTGGCTGGAGGGCCGGGCCCAGAGAGTGGTGGTGAATGGAGTTAAATCCAGCTGGCGACCGGTCATGAGTGGTATTCCCCAGGGATCAGTGCTGGGGCCTGTCCTCTTCAGCATCTTTATTGATGACCTGGATGAGTGCAATTTCTATTTCAAACAATTTCTATTCACTAAAATGAATAAATGCAGTCCAGGCAAGCAAAAAAAAAAAAAAAAAAAAAAAAAATTAGGCGTCTATGCACTTGTCCATAGTGTGTATGCTATCCTAGGATATGATAAAGCCGGTTTCAGATCTGTATTCTTTTGTTGTAGGTGAAGTAAGCCACAGAAGCACTTCACTTAAAGAAGTGTCTTACCAACCATATTAAGGAATAGCCAGGAGCCAGGACATATTCCATCACTGCTGCTAGATCTGGGTCACTGTGCAGTAAACCAATATTAAATGTGTTAACCAGAGGCAGAATAACCAACTAGAATCTGGATTTAATTGCACAGTACTAAAGGATACTCTTCCTTGATAAAACTTGTAAACAGAACTAAAAGACTCTAAAATCCAGTAAGATAATTTCATAAGATAAACTCACTCTTACTTTATTGTGTCTTGGTCCAACGTGACATATATACCTTTCTGACAGATTAAATAGACCAAATGGAACATTCTTTCTGCCATGGAAGGGATAAAAAAGCTTACTAAGCCTGCAGAAGTTAAAGCTCGATCTGATGGAGGCTTTTGAGTATGTTTTTTCCCCTTTCTGAAATAAATGCTGTGTTCTTTGGGATAAGCTGGAAAGGAGACTTTATCAAACAGTCTGCTTTAAGAAGACTGTTGGTCTTAATTGGGAAGAGAGATTCTGTTCAGCTTGAATATATACATGTATTTCTGTCTCTGTCATATGAAGAGCCCTCTTTGACACATCTGTTGAAGTTAACTCCAAGATTAACTAAGTTATCTGTGCAGTAACTGGCACTTAGTAACTCTGAATCCTAATTGGGTGCTGTGCACTTTCTCTCTTAACCGTATAGAAGATATCTGTACCATGTCAGGACTTCCAGTTAGAAGATTATACTACCACTTAGAAGATGATACTAATGTATAAACAACAACAACAAAAACACAGGAGTTTTCTCAAGGAAAATACACTTCATTTCTGGAAAAAAAAAAAAAATAGCAGCACAATTATTTTTTTTAAGATTAAAAGACAAATTTAAGAAGAAAGAGAGAAAGAGATAGAGAGAAAATGGTAGGAAGGAAGGGAGGGAGGGAGAGAGGGAGGAAGGAAGTAAGGGAGAGAGAGAGAAAGGAAGGAAGGAAAGAAGGAAGGAAGGAAGGAAAAAAGACTAACAAATGAGATCAACTAAACTTTGAAAGAAAGAATGGTGATGTTTTTTGACTATATAATTTGTCAACTGGAGCTCAAAATTGTGGTGTTGCTGGTTTCTTTGAAGCACTTTTAGATCTCTGAAGAGCAGTGCTCTAGAAATAAAGTGACTGATGTTCTGCCAATAGGAGCCTCAAAAGAAGGTTGAAAAACACAGCAAGAGTTGTTTCTGAGTCTGGAGATAGGGAAGCATTATGTTTTATTTTGCCCTCTAATATAAGTCCCAAAGCATTGTTTCACTGAAACAGGTCTACTACCTGAACTGAGTCCAATTCTGTCTCTCAGCACAAGAACAGTGATGAAAAACCTATTCAGTGTGTCACTAAAATTTCCTCATTTATTGCTAGAGTGAGCAGAGCACAGGGTCTTCACATCCACAGCTTTTGACTTCTGTTTTATTGTGCACTGAGTAGGAAAAGGAACCAACTGTATACTGCCTACTTATTCCAGGGAACTGCTACTTGCCCAGCATCCCCACTGCCAGACAGAGGACTGCTTTAGTTGTAACTGTTCACGGTTGTGAGGAACAGTGTCAGAATCCTTAAAGATGCACAAGGCTGCTGCTGTGATCAACAGTAGATGGGAAAATGGCTTACTTAATGTGGCAATGCTTTTGTTTTGACCATATAAAATTCCCTTTTCACTCTTGTGTGCTTTAGAGCCTTGAATGCAAGAACTTTATTCCCTTGTCATGTGTTCTCCAGTGAAAGGAGAATTTCAGAATCACGTTTCTAAACCTAGATATACCCTTTGATCCCTAGGAAGCCCCTGTCAAACAGAAGGTGAAGATCCATCCAAGGCTTATACAAGCAAGCAATCATGATGTTTCTGATGCAGTGCTTATTAAGGAAAACCTACAGGATCTCACAGTACCTTAAAAAAGATGTTTATATTTCCTCAGTATCTTTGAAGTCCTTTAGTATGCAATGTTGATCCTTGTTAAGATGAATGTTCCTTTCTAATGCATTTCAAGCAAAGTAAATTTGACATTAACACTGCTGGATAATCTTAACCACCTCAGTTTGAGTATTTAAAGCAGGATGTAAAATACCTTAGTGAAAAGAGTCCTGTGATGTCAGTAGGTGGGGAAAAAAAAAAATAATGAAGCAGCAAGTATTTATTCTCTGTTCTTAATGTTCAGCATTTCTAAAGAGAGAGATGGAATCTAGTTCTCAGATGTACTTGACGTAGATATTAGAAACATGCTTTTCTGTTCTCTGTTCTCAATACGTAGGATTCCATTTGAGTATACTTCATCTGCAGCTGCAGTTGGACTTGTATAGTAGATTTATCTGAACTAGTGCAGCTCCAGTGCAGGTAACAATATATTCTCAAAATTCACTGGATTATATTGAACTGCATGACACCAAAGATAAAATTGCTGTGGGTACCAATACTGTGTAGATTAAAGTTAGCTCTTGCAGCTTGTTCTGAGATCAGGCAAGTCATGTGTGCATTCTTTAAAAGAGGTAAGTTACACCGAGCAGCAAAAATCATGAACAGAACAAGATGAGGAGAAGATTAATTATCTCAGGAATGGAAAGGCTGATAGGTGTATCATTTTCATCAAGCAGGCAGAATATTTTAAATCAACAGTAAATCCTTAACTTCAGCTATTTAATTCATTTAGATTGTTTATAAAAATCTCAACTATTGATACAAACAAAAATTGCAGCACTCCTAAAGTCAGAGAAGTACTTCAAAGCTGAAATACTCCTGGCCTATTCCTTTACTATTCCAGCCTTATATATAATGCCAATACTTCATCCTAAAGTACTTGGTATCATTTTTTGAACACCAGTTGATTCCAGAGGAAAGTGGTTTGCTCTTGAAAAAGTGATATATTGGTCAACACTGTTCAAGACATCAAACAGGATCTTAAAAAGGCAATTGTAAACCTATCAGCAACATATGACATTCTAAAACACCAAAGGTACTGTCAAAAATGCACCATGATGAAAGATTTTGGCTTTATATAGCTGACATAGTCCCTGTTTGATGCTGATATTACCTAGAACGGTGCAAAGCATATTCTGGAGAAATACAATGATACACTGGAGTACAGAGGCACTGTAACCATTCAAAAATTGTTTGAATGAGAAATCTATTGTATGTGCTTTGGTAACTTTTTAGTACACAATAAATGTGATGAAAATTTTTGTTTTGCTAGAATGTGAAGAATTTTAGAACTTTATTTAAAATTGAAATCGTGTTAAATGAGTACTGAGTTCTCAAATACACACACACATATATACCTAACACATGACCTAATAATTCAGACACGGTGATTTAGGATAATGTTTATTTCACTCAGCTTTAAACATATGGAGCTGATTGCTCAGTCTTTGAAATTACCTTAGGATAAAATGAATTGCTCTCTGAAGTTTCCATTCTCTTTCTCTATTGACTATGGGAGGATCATGAATGGCTAATGTAAACTGGACATCCAATTTTAAAATGAGTGAAGTTAGGACAAATGATGCATGCTACAGGAAAGCATTCAGAAGGAATTTAGAATGCACAGGACAAGCTGAATCTACTAAACATTCAGTAAATGCATTTTCAGTGGCCATCAAGTAGTCACAATAGTGAAAAAGCCTTCTGCCACAGTAGGTCTATTTAAAAGCTGTTACATACTGTATAGCTGGAAATGTAGCATTTAAACTTCAACAATTAATAAGTGATGGGAAATAAATGTATATGTTTATGAACACGTATCTACAGATCTGAGAGTAAACTGTCTAACCTAGAGACACCAGAATCCTCTCTAAATAAATATTAGTAGGACAAAAGATAATATATTGAAACTGAAATTTTTAAATTTAACTGCTATAAATAACTGGGTAGGAAAGCAGCTTTGAAATACTCATCAGTTTGCATGTTCCTGGAATAACCATGTACAGCTGAGGGACTGCCCAGATTTACAGAGCAAGTTGGAACATGCACCTCACTCAGAGGAAAAACACAGTGGATGTAAGATTGTGTCAGTAAGAAGTCTGCAGTGTGTTTATACCCTCAAGACTCCACTACGTTGATATCTCTGATATAATATTAGACTAAAACAGAGTCAGATGCTAATAGTTCCATCCACATTTCCACCAGTTGTTTCACAAACAACAATGCTCCATACACTTTTGAGAGTTATACCTGAACAAGGACCAAGCAAAGAAAGAATCAGAGACTGTGGAATAAGTAATTGTAGGAACGTACATTGATCAGCTATCTCTGTTCTTCAAACATATTTCTGATAAATTGTTGGCTGAAATAATTTGCATATGAAAGCAGAATATGCTCCAGAGTTGAAGAAATCTATTTTGCCGTGTATTTATGGAAAATAAACTGTTAAAGAGTGACAACCAGCTGTGTAACATAAGAGGTAAGAAGAAAAGAGAAAGAGAAAGAAAGGGAGATAGAAATCTAGTGGCTTTTGACAGTTGTGCATAAATCTTTCTGAAGGGTAGAGTCACCCGAGGAAAGAGAGTATGTGAAACCATTAAGCTTTAAGAATTTTGCATGATTCCGTAGGAAAATGTGAAAGTTAGCAAGACATAGACTGACACTTCCAAATGCAGAATGCAGGAAAGCACTTTTTGAGGAACTTGGCTCAAAGGACTTGTGTTTGAAGTGATGCCTGATAAGGTCAGATGTTGGTAAAGGACAAAGCTTTTTCTGGTTTCTGTACAAACTCTTTTCATGATGGACTGTTGCTGTAAACCTTAGCAAAAACAGAAGTATTGAGCAGTACCATTTCCATATCCCACCCTAAAAGAACCTAGTCTGGGCTGTTCTTACTGTCATGGTCTGTCTCCAGCTTTTTTTTTTTTTTTTTTTTTTTTTTCAAATGCGGCTCTGTTTCTCTAAGTGATGAACTGAAATGACTATAGTTCATCTGTGATGGAAGAACAGAAGCAGCTTTGCAGTGGATAGCTCCCTTCCCACAAAGAGAGTAAGAAAAAGGTATAGAAAGAATAGGATTCCACTTACCCTTCATTCCTTTATTTGCTGATAGCCGTTCTCAGCTTTAAGCTCAGTATTTTCACTGCATGCCCTCCCTAGAAGTTAGGAAACTGTTTACTTCTGGTTTGAGTTGTTTTATTGTTCTGTACTTGTTGTTGTTGTTGTTGTTGTTGTTTTTATAGTCTTTTAATGGAAGATAGAAGAAACAAGGAGAGCTGGGACTAGATGAGTTGGCTGTTAATTTTCCACAATTCCTTCTTCCCAGTTTTCCAGATGTTTGTGAGGACAGCCAGAATATCAACATTGCAACTCCTTCACCAGTATGCAAAGTCTTTTTCTGGGGGCATGCACAACTTGTTTGTCTGTGTTTTTCTTTCATGTTGTTCACATATTTCACCACCTGTGGAAATCCAAAACACAAGAAACCACTACTGCCCACTACCATGTGGCCGCGTTTCATCTGCGATGATCACAACAGCGATCTTTGTTTGAAATATCTAGAAACATAAAAAGACCAAGTCAATGCAGAGTGAGCAGAGTGAGCACATTAGTAGCTCCTTATGTAAAAAGGTTTGATATTTATTTGTGGAATTGTATTTATTTATTTATTTGTTTGTTTTTAGAAATGAGAATATATATAAACCAAATATCAAATTGTTCCCATTTTCTCTTGTTGTTTGTTGTCATTGTTTCTTCAGTCAAGATCACATTTGAAAATCAACAAGGATATTAACAAAAGAAAGTCATTAGTAAATAATTTCCTTTACAGCTCACAGTATCCAAGAAAGTGGTTGAGTCACCATCCATGTGTTTAGATACTCTTTGAATATGGTGCTCAGAGACATGATGTTGTGGAGGGTTGTTAAGTTGCAGTTGGACTTGATAATCTTGAAGGTCCTTTCCAGCCTGAGCAATTCTATGATTCTGTAATTGTATCATTAAATATGAGAAGAGTTTGCTTATGCTATTGAAGAAGCAAAACACCAAACATCTCCACAACCTTCCCTTGTTTCTGCCAGCATGGCAGACAGCACAACATTAACAATAACTTCTTCTAAAAAGTACAAACACATAAAACTAGACCAAACCAAAACTTATTCTAAAAGTACAAAATGAGATTAGAGCTTTCCTAAGGTAGAAAAAAAATGGGAAAACAAAAATGATCCCACAGTGCCCCTTTATATTTCTCTTGAAAACAAACACAATTTACCTCTGAGAAAGATAAATAATTAAATACACAAAGAGATAAAAATAATTATCTATTTTAGCTAATTTTAAGTGTTTATACATTTCTTGCTTAGTCATCAAGGATAAACGTTCCCTGCAGCTGAAATATTTTTGGATATATATCTGGGAATGAAATGTATTGTGCTACAAAAATAACTATTTCTCTCTTTGTTTTCTTAAGAGAGGCAAAGGTTCAGTAGCTCAAGATTAGGATGCCTAGTCATGTGAAATCTACAGTTAGTAGTGGCAATAATGACAGTGGTGACATCTACTGAACTTTTATAGGTACCACCAGATACCAAATCTTAAAGGCAAATAGGGTATTTGTACAATATTTGGGGAAAGATACATATGTAAGAATGGGTTTTTCAGAAGATAAAATCTGAGTGCCTTACTGAAAATCACCAGGGCATTCTAAAATATTCACTGTGAGGCAAATGCCAAGCCTCTTCTGAAAAGTCTTCATCTCGCTACACTAGACTGTAAACTATGAATCCTGTCCTGATTTCAGAGATACAGAATGTTATACTTTCACACCCTCTCCTGTAAAAATAAAAATGGAAAGATGATTGTACCTTAAATGTCCAGCAGTTGCAGGACTTTCCGTAGAACTAAAATGTATTTACTTAAATGTCCAAAGGGTTTAATTTATGAGACCATCATAGTTATATTTTCAAAAGGAGAAAATCCCTTTTCTCCTTTTGTTCAAGTATTCCTCAGTGCATTTCTATCTCAGTAAGAAAGAGCAGGAAAAAAAAAAATGTGTGGAAGATAGCATGTGTGCAAAGTATAGAGATGTAGAAATCTGTGGACTGAGAATGAATGAGTATTAAGTACTAGTTTGTGCTCTATAGAATGCTTCATTAAGTATCGCTTGATATCATAAAATACTTTAATTACCAGCCCCAATGGATCTAGAACTGCCAAAAAGTTATGAGAGAGAGAATTCAGTGTTCTGGATTTGTAACTTCTCCTTTGTACTGTAGGTCAGATCACAGAATCATGGAATAATTCAGCTGGGGCTTGAAGAGACTCCAACCTCCTACTCAAAGAAATGTTGACTAAGTCAGACAAGGGAGAAAAGGTACTTGTTTGACAAGTCCATAAGACAAACAGCAAAACAATATGAGTGGAAAACAGGTAAAATGCCATCAGTAAGGAAGTAAATTTTAGTGTTACTGTGATGACTAGTTTTCAGATTACTCTTAATATGGTTATGAGAAGTCATCTATCTATTAAAAAAAAAACGATTCAGTTTTTGAGGAATCAAGACTAATCAAACAAATGCCATTTGAAAATGCTGAACCTAACAGTCCATTCACAGGAGATGGATGGAAGGCAACTAGCCAGATTTCAGATGAATAAATACAGTTACCTCAATGGCTACCTTCAGGCACCTGAAATCTACCTGAGGCTGACAGATGTGATGCAGAACCTATAAGAGATCTATTTCTGACTGGAATGAGAGCTAGAAACACAGGAATATGTCTCCTGGTTTCAGAATTGTTCCTTGGCCTAGGCATAAGCTGCAATTTTAGATATATAGGCATAGCAACTCCTTATCATACATATATCTGAACATAGAAACCAAAGCATCAGTGACTAAAATGTTTTTAGTATTAAAGCAAAACCAACGGGGAATTCCAAGGATCAAAAAGCATCTAGGGAAGTCATCACTGAGCCATTTGCCCATTTTTATGAAAGAAACTTGTCAAGGAACTAAAAAGAGATCTTTCAGACCTCATTCCAGGACTTCAGAAACAATAGTTTCCTTAAAGATAGTATTATACAATTAATAAACAAAACATTGGTAGTTACCTGAACAGAAAGGTTATAAAAGGCTTCCTTTTACTCTATCTGGATCACTGCTAAGATTCATACCTGATATTCCCTTATGGGAAGAAAGTCTGAGCAACCTGGCCATTCTTTCAGACAAAAAAAGTTTTAAATAAAAAAATAAAACAGGAAGAAAAAAATCAAATTCTGAAAACTTTTGTAATGCAGAAGAGCCACTAAACATATAGCTTTGTGTTCTCAGAGCAAATGGTTTGTGCTTTTTGCTCTGGTGAGCGATACACATTTTAAATGTCCCCACATACCATTACCATGCATAACAACCTGTCACTATTATTCATGTCTTTTTCCCAATATCCATATTTTGACATTACAACTGAAAAGATCCAGTGGGCTCAGTGGCTTCTTAGAAATAAATAATTGAAAGCTACTGTAAATTACATTAAGCCTTGACATGGCTGACCCTGTCTCGCCTCAGTCCATTGCTATCTCTTTAAATGTATTCCCTCCTAAATTATATTGTAATTTGGAGGTGCTGAAGTCTTAAGTTTTCTGACTCAAATGTAACTTCCTTCTCAATGCATAATTCATTTTCACTTTGTTCTTGGTGCTGCGTGTGCAATAGCATTTTTGGCAGCCAAAGACAGGCTGAAATCAACAACTCTGTAAAGGGTGAGAATGAAATCAGAATGGACGGCTTGGTGGAAGAAATATTAAGCATGTCACAATGTTTTGTACTTTATGTTGTGAAATGAAGACAAAACCCTCAAACAACTGTGAGTTTAAAATGAGAGGATGACATTTAAAATCTGAAAATTATCCACGACTGATGTCATGCTGTTATTGTATTTAATTGCTTTTCACATCACAAAAGGTGATGGTTTCTGAATATTCTTATGCCATGATAGTTTTTGATGAGGAGTGTACTCTCCCAGTTTTCATTTTTTAAGGTGTAATAAATTCATCAATCTCTGTAGATTCAGATGAGGGCCATCAGGTTTATATGACAATAAATAAATAAATAAATAAATAAATAAAGTTACTGGAACTAATTTTCATCTATTTTAATTCAAACTAATGCCAGCCTATGCTGACTGACGGTCATACCTTTTTAAGTTTTTTTTTTTCATCTTTCAAGAAAAAATAATACTGATGGCAGATTCATTCAAAACATAACAGCAAATAAGTTCATCCTCTAGTATTATGGTTTCTTTAACAGGTAATTATGTCTACATATCAAACATAGTGGAATGAACAGTAAATTAGACAGAAGTTGGGTTGTAGTGCAATGGATCAATGACAAAAACATGCTATATTGATATGTATTCAGGAAATTTTCATGTATTGAACATAAAGATGACAAGGTTGTTTTTTTTTTTTTTCTTTTTTCTTTTTTCTTTTTTTTTCTTTCTTTCTTTCTTTTTTTTTTTTTTTTTTTTTTTTCAATTGAGATCAAAGTGTTTCAGAGATGTGAAGCTGTAGATGTGGTCTGCTTGCAGGTAGGAAGGCCCTACTGCGGGATCTGGATAGGTTGGATCAATGGGCTATGGCCAATTGTATGATATTCAACAAAACCAAATACCAGCTTCTGCACTTTGGTCACAACAACCCCATGCAACGTGACAGAGTTTAGACAGAGTGACTGGAAATCTACATGGTAGAAAAAGATCTGGAGGCTTCAACAGCAGGCTAAACATGAGCCAGCATTGTGCCCAGGTGGCCAAAAATGCCAATGGCATCCTGGCTTGTATCAGAAATAGTGCAGCCAGCAGAAACAAGAACACAATCATCCTTTCCTACTTGGCACTGATGAGGCCACACCTTGAGTACTGTGTTCAGTGTTGTGCTCTTTACTACAAAAAAGACTCTGGGGCCTGCTCAGAGGCCTGCTCACAGAAGGGCAACAGAGCTGGTGAAGGATATGGAGCACTAGTCTTATGAGCAGTAGCTAAGAGAAATGAGATTGTTTAGTCTGGAGGAGGCTCAGGGGAGTCACTGTTGTTCTCTGCAACTACCTGAAAGAAGGTTGTAGTGTGGTGAGTGTTAGCCTCTTCTTCCAGTTAACGAGTGATAGCACTAGAGGTAATGATCTCAAGTTGTGCCAGGGGAGGTTCAAACTGGATATTAGGAAAAATGTCTTCTCTGAATGAGTGAGGCTGCCCAGGGAGGTTGTGGATATACCATCCCCAGAGGTATACAAGAAACGTTTGGATGTGGCACTGAGGGTCATAGTTAGTGGTCACGGTTGTGATGTGTTGATGGTTGGACTAGATGATCTTAGAGGTCTCTTTCATCCTGAATGATTCTATGACTATGATTCTAAGTTGTGAAAATTCAAAACAATCTAGGAAAGTGAAGTGTATAGAAAGACAAATTTATAAGAAGATAATGAATGATATATGACAACAGAGACGGCATGTAATGACTCAGGAAGACTTACAAAAAACCAGCTAAAGAAAGAGATGGTGAATAGTGATAAAATCTTATAAGGAGGGGATAAAAGGTGGAAAAGATCCAAAAGGCAAGACATATCTGGCTTTTCATCTAACCATAGAACCCCTTTTCCCCATTAAAGTGCACTTAAATATTTGTCATTTACATGAATAAAGTCATAAGTCCGTACATTATAAACAAGTGTTCAGGTATTATTCTTAAATCTTGTAGATGAGGTTGACAGATTATAATGAGTAACACAGTCTCTGTGTCAGTAATGGCAGCCCATTTGGCTAATGTGGTCATTTCTTTTTCTCACATCAATGTTCCTCACTCTGAAAGCAGACTTCCATTATATGTATTGCAGCATATTCAACCTCTTGTCTGGATTTCTGAAGCGTGGCACAGTCCTGTCCCTCTTGAGAGGATGCATTACTTAAGTGACCAGTCTCTTTTTGCAACTTCCCCTGTCCCTGACTAGTCTCACTTCATCACAGTATTAGTCTGGAGGATCAGTAGTCCCTCAGCAGAACTCTACAGGAGGATGTTTGATATAGTGAATGACCGTGACTTCAGTTGTTGTTTAGGTTTTTCACAATTCCAATTTATGATCTTCTGTTTGCTTTTCCCTTCTGGTTTCTCACTTCCCATCTGTCCCAGAGTAGCACCTTGTGCACAATGCTATACTAGCAAGGTGAGTGTTGTTTGTATGATAACACTTCCCCATATGATATGCCCTTGTGCTTTTTTTCATGTTGTTCTGCAGGGCTAGAACAGCTGTCCTGAGGTAATATGCCAAGCCCCTGAGCCTTGCATTATTCAGATCTTTCCCTAGGAGACCAGGAAAATCTATGAACATCCTCCACTTAAGGGAACTTTATTTTGTCAGTTAATAAGGTATTATCAAAGCCCTGTTCCTCTTGCTACACAGAAGAAGCCTATAGCATTAAACAAGTCATATTTTCATTGAGTCTGTTCTTCTGAAAAGACTGAGGTGCCCACCCTGAGTCATTAAGACATAAAATGGAAAGACAAAGAAAATAGTTAAAATGAGGCATTTAACTAATCTCCTTCTACAACCCCGACACAAAAACTCAAAGCGAATTATCAGGAAGAAGAGGAAAATGTATGAAATAGAATCTCCATCTGTAGACTCTGACAGCTGTGATATTATAGGCTGAATTAATATTCCATAAATATACACTGGGTACTTCTATTACAGTAATGTCAGCTCTCATTGTCAGTTGAAAAGTTGCCTGTATGGTAAACTACATATGACTTCTGAGCTGTACCTTGACTAGTATTTCCTGATATAAGATTGCATTGTTATATGATAAAATACATACAATCTTTATTTTTTTTCTGTGCTAAATATATATACCTATATAATAAAATTAACTGGGAGAAGTTTGTGGTATTCATCATAATATACCTCACCTATAAGAGAAATGACATAATCTGGAATAAATTAACATCTTCATGTAAGTAAGTAAATATATAAATACCAAAGATCATTTATAGAGTTTTCTATAAAGGAAACCTGACATGAGAATCCAGTATGTGGTTTCCCTTTTTGTTTTAGTTTGTTTTTGTTTCATTTTAAAATATTATTTTTTTAAATATATACATTATATATATGCATATATATTGAAAAGGAATAGATTAAAAAATAGACAAGTTCTGATTGAATTGATGTAGAATCGCTGGCTGTATCTGAAGGAAAGTTGGGACACTTTTTAAATTATTTTTTTATTATTATTATTTTTCTCCACCAAGCAACATTAGATGAAATTTCTTTTGTATTTATTTATTTATTTATTTATTCTCATTGCTCCACACATCCAAGAAAGCAAGAAAGACACATTTTATGGAGGTGAGTTGGTCATAGCAGCAATGACTTTTCCTTGCATTACCACATCACAGGAAGATTTTGAGGGAAAGACTTAACATCACACAGTATTAACTTGAAGCAAAAGAATTTTTCATATCCTTATTTAAACTGAGAAACTACTCAGAATGAAATGTCGCAGTTGTCTTTACTACAAAAATAAACATGCAATACGACTGCTTTTCATTTTTATATTTAAGTTACACTTTGATTCGTATTTCAGGCTTGCTTATTTTGATCACAATAAACTGTTTAAACAAGCAAGCTTGAGTGTTTCTACTACACCAACAACCGATTTAATAACATCAGCTTTTTTTCTTTACATTAATTTTCTCTAGCTTACTGAAAGTGCTATTTCCTCAGTGCCATTACTTATTGCCGTGGGCTAGCTACACGTAGTCATGTTTACTTTCAAATACCATGAATGAAATGAGAAAAAATGGTATCTGAGGCAAGAATACTGTGAGCAGCAATCTATGGGAGATACTGTCTTGTCATTATTCCTGCCTGGGCTTTCTCTTTTGAAGTAAACCTGAACAAAACAAAACAAAACAAATATATATATATATATAATATAATATGATATATATATATATATTCCTTTATTTATACATATATATTATATTTATTTTTACATATATATATATATGTATTATATATATATATATATATATATTTATATATATATATATATATATAAAGGAAGAAGAAAGAAACAGTGACTTATTAGAACTCTGACATGTTGTTATGTTCCCAAATTTAAGACTTGATTCAATCTACAGCATTTGGACAAGCTCAGTCCTACACAGTAGCAAAGTTAGTTGTGAAGTAGATAGCCAATGTGAGGATATCTGTTGAATCTAGTTAGCCACATTACCCATAAAAGAATCTGTATTACCATAAGAATGCAGGAAGTATGCTATTATTGATATGTCTAAGTAATAAACTCCAAAGTTATGCAAAAAACTCAGTCAGGACTATCCTTGTATCTTTCTCCTTTTAGCCTTATCTCTTTGTGTGTAGAAATATCTTTCTACATGGACAATATTCACACTGTTGACACATTTATGGACAGATGTTACTACCTCACTAAACAAAGGCTAAACAGAATGTGTTGCACTATTGATTCTATTCTTGTTTGTTGAGACTTCAGCAATCCGTATAGGTACTAATGGCCCAACGGATTCAGTCTCATTCAGGATCTTTGCAGTGAAACAATGAACCCTAAACCACAGAAAAGCAGATGTTTGAACTTGTATGTTTTAGGCATATAGCTTTGGTCATTAAGCATCTGGTTGTCACGGAATTACCTAGATAGATCTGTGCCCGTGACAGGGGGGCAGTAGGCTTGCGAGCCCCCCTCCCCCCTGGCTTCCCGAGAAAAATGAAGCGGCGGCAACGATCTAAGAAAGAGAAGTTATTTTACTAACTATGATGTTGGGATGCAAGATGACACGATATAATACAATCTAATTGGGAGTAAGGATAATAAACCAAATGAAATGAGAGAGAGAGCAAAAGAGCGATAGAGAGGGAGAGAGAGAGAGAGTGAGAGAGTTTCTGAAACCGAAAGCCTTACTTGATGAAGGCGCCCGGCTTGGAAAGCACACCCACTCCTCTCCCGGCAGCAAGCGAAAGTGAAGAAAAACCGCGCGCAACCAGATGATGTATCTTCCGTGATGTGTCTTCCTTCTCTGACCGTGAGGTCTTCTGGGATACGTAGTTCTTCTCTTTTGTCCATGATATTATGATGTGGAATACCAATAGCAAAGTTACAAAACCATGACACTGGTCTTCTTGCATTCCTCTAATGAAACCTGCATTCTTTCCTCCCTTTTCTTCTGTGTAGTGCATGTATACCACTGTAAGCAGCATGGAGAAGAAACAGGAACTTTGAGAGTTAGAGAACACTGGCACAATCTGTCCAGGGAGGATGTGGAGTCTCCTCCTTTGGAGATATTCAAAACACACCTGGACATTTTCCTGTGTAGCATACAGTAAGGAACCAGCTTTAGCAGGAGGTTGGACTAGGTGATATCCAGGGATCTCTTCCAACTGCTACAACTCTCTGGTTCCATAATTCTTGACAACTACTAAAGCTTGAGTTTCTTATAAATGTCTCCCAGAAGGCTCAAATGCAGAGTGTTGGCTAGTATTCCTCACCAAAATGCTATAAACTTTTGGAGTCTGTATAATAAAATATATTTTTCTCCTGCCCTGAAGGCCAATTTATCTCATAAGTGCTTTTTTTCAGTTGTATTTTTCTTTTTCTTTTCCTTTTCTTTTTCTTTTTTCTTTTTACTTCTTTTTTTTTTTTTTTTTTTCTTGGCTCATCAATGTTACACCATTCTTTGCTGTGTTTAAGTCATTATTTCTTAGTTTTTACTTATTAGTTCAGCTGTCCGTAGCATGAAATTTTTTTGTTCTTTCTGTTCTTAAATTTGAAATATCCTCTGGGCCAAATGCACGGAATTTTTAAATTCTTTTATATTCCACCCCCTTGCAGCAAAGTATGGGACTTTATTTCTGCATCAAATGCTGAATTTACTGTAATGAAAAGTTGGTATAATATTGGTCCCATAATGCAGGTGGTAATAATATCTTTTCATTGCTACATATACATCTCTCTTGAGGAGATTTCTTTTAGCTTAAGTCTCAGAGACTGTGCTTTTGAGTCAATATTATGCTGTGATAATTCTTTGGAACTTTATTTCTTTACATTAGCACTACTGGACAATATTCTTTGACTGAAACACCATCATTTACCAGTAGCTTATATTTAGACTAGTCCCTGCAGCACTATTCAGAAACACATTTTCTATTTACATTTGTCTCTCCCTGCTCTCATTTCACTTTCCAGAGCTTTTCTCCCCATGCTGTAGTAGGCCTGAATTTTGATGAGGCCAAAACACAAAGCAGTCATCACAAATGACTTATTTAGATGCACAACTTTTAGCATACTGCTGATTCAGTTACTACATCAGTCAAGTTTCCTGAATTTTCCCGAGATACAGTAGTTCCAAAAGGATTTAGAGAAACAGTACAGTAGCTCAGGAGTTACATTTGTTCTTGTTCTCACTGTTGCCCAGCCCTGATTAGAGGAAATATTCATATTAGCTAATTGCTTTCACAGCAGTGACAGATGGCCAAAGGGTTCATGTGCAGAAAAACAGAGAGGAAAAAGGGTTAATGTTGCAGATCACCTCATTCTTCTATTATTTAGGTTCCTCCGAAGCTGTTGATTTAATTGAGTGATTTCTGACTGGGGCCAGAGCAGTGAATGGAGCACCAGGCCCATGAGGTTTGGTGACTTCTGATTGAAGACACTGCATTGTGTGGCTAATAAGATAATAATTGTGTACCAGATTGAGGATGAAAGCAGTTACAAGCAGGTGGTCAAGAGGAAGTACTGTACCCCGAAGAGCTGCATGCATTGAGCTCTGTGGCTGTGAGTAGCTGTGAGCTGTGCTCCTTGCTGATTTTCTGCAGAATGAGCAGCTTTTAACTGGTGCTGCTACTCTGTGCAAACTGATGTATCTGAGAGAAAAGTTAGGCATTCAATAAACGGGTGTAAATGTGGCTCACTGGGTTATGTTTTCTTTGAGAGAGTAGGATACAAAATTCCTCAGTGAGAAGATTCAGATTCTTCGTTCTGTCTTCTGAAACCATGAGTGAGTTGTGAAGCCCCAGTTTCTCCCTGATATCAGTCCCCTACACCCCTCAATTTTTTTTCATGCTGTCATCTGCGTTGTTTCACTAAGGGACAAACAAAACAAAAAGAAACAAATGAAAACAAAACAAAACAAAACAAAACAAAACAAAAAAAAACAGTATCGACAGCCTTGTCATTTACAAATGTTAGCTAAGACTAACTGTGGGAGAGTGAGAATGGAAGAAGAAAAAAACAAAAGCTTAATTAAAAATATTTTCCTATTTTTTCCTTTTATTTTCTTTTGTTTGCATGTGATTTTTTTATTGTTTGTTTGTTTGTTTTTTGGTTGGTTGGTTGGTTGGTTAGTTAGGGTTTATTTGCTTTGTTTTATTTTTCTGCAATTTCAGTAACACTTCAAATTGCTGCTGGTATGAATAGAAGTTAATAGGATATGTTCCTGAAGTTTGTTTTCTAATCAGATCAGACTGGATCTTATTAATAAAACTGACTACTCTGAGCAGAGGTACCTGCAGCTAAATAATCAGTTTTGTTATTGAGATGTGATTACATTGCTTACAAACAAACAAACAAAAACAAAAGTTATAAATTACACCTGAATTACTAAGATTTAAATTAAGGTGGTTGTTTTTTGTCCTTTGTTTTTGTTTTTGTTTTTTTCCTCCCGAATAAATATGTTTTGAATTGCTTTTCTGTTTTATATATTTATTTTTATTTATTTAAATTCATGTACATTGTTTATTTCATAACATTCAGCTCTATTGATCTCTGTTCCAAATCATATTGCAAAGATCAATGACATCAAACTCCTCAATTTAAAGGATTGGAAAGGTGAGATACAGGGAGAGAAAATATAATCAGGAGAAAGTGTAAGATCTGAGTTTTCATAGAAGTCAGGGGAAGGTAAACAAGTTGACAGTTTTTGTGTATTTTTTTAACCGTAGCAAATCATCACAATTACCTTTACTGGTAGACTTGGTAGAAGGCAGGACTGGGGTTATTATGTTTAGCACAATTGACTTTAGATAAAGTCTAAACTCTTCCCATGTTACTTGTGACAAAAGACAATATTCTAATGACATAGATTATAAAGTATGTTCTTTCTGATATAGACCCTGAGTTGGCACTTAAAAAGATTTAAGAACTCAGTTAAAGTTGACTCCATCAAGTGCTTAAGTGCTTTGCTGACTTGAGATCTTAACGAGGCCCCCTGCGAAGGTTCCTTGTTGTTCTCTGGTTCTTTGTCTCTGCCTGAATCTTGCAGATATGAGAATGTGCAGCTTCAAATTCCCATTCTGTTTTTTTCAGCTAATTTTTCCGACTTGAAAACATCCTTCCCTGTTCAAAGTTGATTGCTTGATTACAACACTGAGCAAACTGATGGCACTCATAATGCTTCATAATAATATGTTTCATAATTCATAATAATAAATGCTTCATAATTAGCATTACAGATAGGAGAGAGAGGCGACGTCAAAATAATATTCAATAGGACCAGTGCAACAATGTGAATGGGTCAAATTCCTTTCTTGCATTCCCAGTGAAGCTGAGAAAAGTTTATTCCTTTTATTTCTCTTGCTTTAAGCAGGTAGTAGCCTGTATTACAATCAAGACGTCCCCTAATAGATAATAATAACAATAATAATTATTATTAAAATAATATTAAATAATAATAATATTTTTAAAATCTACCTTAATTAAGTATAGAATACTTCCTTGGATTTAGAAACTTTACAGACCAAGTCCTTACCTTCTACAAGTGCCAGTGATCACAGCTTCCATAGTTGTGCTTCTTGCAGTCAACCTGGGGGAACAAATGAAGATGGTAAGGTATCACAAAGTTATCGAAGGAACGTGGTGGACTTCAGGTGCTGGAGTTAAGGATCTCACTCAGAAAACCTTAGTGATTATATTCCTGTTTAATGGAGATGTTTATATGTGAGGGAAGTTCACTTGAACCCAGATATTCCAGCTTCATACATGGAGGAAAATTCTCACAAATAACAGGGTCAGAATGAATGCAGAATTTGATTGAATAAAGCTAGTATTTTGTGTTCTGTCCAAACATGCAAACTAGTGTACAACTCCAAGACTGTAGGGGGTTGAGAATAAGTTTATTTACACTTGGACTTTTTGAATGGTCTGGTGTCCCCAGATCACATACATGTAGGATACCTGCAGGTGTGGAGTTAGGACTAGAGAGTAGTGTGAGCTATTGATTGCTTCGTTCTGCAATAGTCCTCGCTCACTGTTAGGTTAAAAGCATCTCTTCAGCTGCAGTACACTGTGGAAGTTCACCTTTGAAGCAGTATCAGTAAGAACCAAGAGAAAATGGGACGGATATTTTTGTGACATGAACAGATAGTCAGAGGCATTCTTATTACACCAATGTAATTAATTATTCCAGATGTAGTTGCAGAGAGATTCTGAACATTCAAGATAAGAGATTTTTTTTAAAAAAATACTAATATAATATAATATAATATAATATAATATAATATAATATATTTCTTTATAATCCTGGTGGTTACACCCAGGATGTCCAAGAATGAAGCAACCCTCTAAGTGAGATTGCAAGCAAAAAGTGTGATATGAAAAACCAAGGGTTTTCATTTTGTAATATAGTTGTGATTTTACAATTGCATATTTATATGTATAAATGTATACATACATATAATATATATGGAAATTATGCACTATGCACACAAGAATGGAAGAAATATACTTTTGTCTGGCAGACTTTGGTTCCAAAATGAGGTGTTCCAGCATTTGGAAACTACACAGTGAAAGGTATTCCTGTTCTTCAGTTCTGAGTAGTATTCAAGACTATATTTTTTTATTAACCTAAGGGAGTGAGAATGAAGAGGAGTGGATTTTCCTGTCAGGTTACTGGACATGTCAAGTGAAATTCTCTCCTATTGTTTTTCCTCCAGTCAATGACCCAGAGTGTGTAATACCTCATAGGCAGCTGCTCTGGAGAGGTCACTACTTCTTCTCAGTCTAGTAGGCACCAAGCAAGCGTTTGCAGAGCTAAGTAGTAAAACTGAAGTAGTGGGAAATCACATTTAACTGTCTTTTCCTTTATTTTCAGAATATATTGAGTATAGTTATAGGAGACTCCATGGTATGTGTCCATTGAGGTCAGAAATTTTTGTACACATGAATGATACTCCACCAAAGTCCTCAAATGTATTTTGGGAGAATTATTCTTTAGTGCTATGAGTCTCAAGATCAGGGACAGGTAACAGACTGTGAATTTTTAGCAGAGCTGAGCTGCTATTAGTGGATATGAGCATTCATATTGATACTTGCTTAGTTTTTTGTTTAAGGTCCTTCTCCACAGAGAACAGTCCCACCATTGCTGTGGGAATAAAATGGGATAATGACTCTATTCCAGGACATTAATGGGCAGAACATGTTTGCAATGTGTTTAGCCACCATCAATATTAATGTATTCATTTGAGGGGCAATAAATTGATAGTGTGGCCTTAGAATACATAAAAATTGAATCAGTTTCAAAGCCATAATGGAAAATCCATCTATGAGTAGGAGTAATTGGGGAAAGGGCTTTCCCTAAAGTCATTTCATTTTGTAGTTTTAATATTCAGTCCTGGACAAGATCATTCTTGCTTTCTTCCCTTTAAGATTTAACTGTTGTTGTTTCAGGAAAGATGAAGAGAAGTAGTTGCCTTCTGTAATGCCCAGGTTGGAAAGAAATAAGTTACATTTATCCTCAGTTTTTTTAATCTGAGGAAATGATCACTGAATGCTATTCTGAAAGAGAGCAAACCATTCATTAAGACAGATATTTACTTATTTATCCACATGTTCCTTGCTTTTATCCCAAGTCAACAGGGGGTATTAGAACATTATAGTGATTCCATACTTTGGCTGTTTTTATATCAGTAAATTAATTATTAAACTTCTGTACACTGAATGTGATGCTTTAAACTTCTGTGAGAAGTGTTACTATCCTGGTTTTTATCTGAACCAACTGGTACACTCCCAAATAAGCCCTCGGCATTTCTGATCATTAGCACAGATTAAAAGCACAATGTGCAGTTTGAATGCAGCTGTCTTCTTCAGGCTAGGCATGTAGACTAGTAGTATGAGTGAAAGCAGTGCTGTGATCTCTGGCCTCGGTGTGACTGAGAAGTCCCAGAGTTTTATACAATTTATATCTGTGAATATAGCCATCAAATCCATCTGTGGCTATGTCATTTAAGAGCCACTAAAAACTGCCATATTTATTTACTTAAGCTGGAAATCATAAATGTCCCATAGTGGTTTGATTGTCCTATTTAAAGGAAAGAAGAAGGAAAAAAAAAAAAAAAGTTGGATATAAATGCACCCACTCATGTTTAAATGTATGTACAAAATAACATATACAAACCTGGATTTTCTTTCTGCCTCGCACATATCACTTGAGTCTGGAAACACCTTTTCTATCCACCTCTCCCTTCTGTCCTAAGCAGGATACTTGTTGGAAAAACAGGCACATCTATAAAATGATGAGAGCATTATGTGTTCTACAGTGGAACAGAGGGTTCTCTGAAACAACATGGTCCTAGCAGGTTCAGACTCCAAATTAAAATACAGTCAATACAAAACACACTGATTTAAAACATATGTGGTATAATGCATGGAGTTAGGTAAATCTACAAATAGAGAAGAAGTCACAGTGAGATCTCCACCAGGCTAATTTAACAATAACTGTCAGACACAGTCATAACCCAGACTTCAAAATGCAAATAATTAAATAACAAATATATACGTATATAATTACAAATATGAAGAGTTATCGCTTTTGGTTGCTTCCTCCATCTACCAGCATCACTCCTGATGTGTTGGGGCTAAGGCCTAATCCTGCGAACTATCCTGACAGAGGTAACATGCAACAGTCAGTAGCACTTGCTGAAATTGAGATGTAGAGATCTGGATGACAACAGCATGCTAAAAAACACTGTAGCCCATGGCTCATCATTATCCTTCTGTCCGTAGCTCTACATCCTGACCTGGGGGGGATGCCTTAGGGTATCTCTATGCATATCCCGAGGTAAGAAATAGCCAGCTGAGAAGAGTGAAATGCTGCACAATGCCAGCACTGAGAGTTGTGAGAATCTAGGAGGTGAGTGGCTTTGCACTTTATTTTTTTCCCCTGGAGTATCTTTTGAAGGGTATAACTATGAGAATATAAAAGTTGTCCAGTTTGGGATAGGCAACATCTTATCCTTAAAAATTCGTTAACGTGTCGGACATGAAGAGAAGGGTAATGATGGGACGGAGAAACCTGCAGTGTAAAGAGAGGGTGAGGAAAAGGTGAAATATCTGTCAGCCATAAAGTGGAAAGTCTGAGAAAAGGGGAATATGTGTGGAGACTTTCAAAATGGTCTGTGAGAGGTGGATATCTACCTTCTGTTGCTGTGCTGATGGATGGCATTTAGCATTAACATTCCATGGACTCATTACGCTCGGACATTACTTCAGGTCGTGCTTACTAGTAATTTCTTAATTATACCTATATTTGTATGTAAGCACCACTCTGATTCAGGATCCTAAATTGTTGTGTGTGCTTTTGTTGTTGTTGTTGGAAAATGAAAGAATTTGCCCCAAACTGTAGGTATGGTCTAGGATGATTCATGGTTCATGTTTGTATCATTGATATTTTTAGTTTCCAGATACAAGAAGCAGTGATCAGCAGATGGCTCAAGAAAGCTGTTATCTTCATGAAATCTTCTGCCTTCCCATTTGCAGTTCAGTAGAATACCTCATTGCTCCTTGTGCTTTCAGTTTGTAAATGAATTTTTCTTCATCTTTCTTCATCTTGGGAGCACAGAAGAATAACCAAGGAAAAAAAAAAAAAAAAAAAAAAAAAAAAAGAAGAATGTAGTCAGAACCATGGGGACTTTACTCAAAAAGATCATGGGTTATTTTTCCCTTTATTTAACAGATTTCTCCTTCACATTTAGAAAAATAACACATAGTAATTAGGTTCCCTACTCTACCAAATATTTAATAAGGTTCCTTTAAAATGACCTTTTAAAAGTTCAGGTCTTTATTTGTTTGTTCGATTGTTTGATTGTTTAGAACAGTCATTTGGAAATGCAGGCTGAATGTTCACAGGTTTTGACTAATAGAGAAATTTGTGTGGTTTACTGTATCATCTCTCTTTTCCTTTCTTCCCCTCCACATTTCCCTTTTGCCTCTGCCTTTCACTTGCCATTGATAATGCATACATTTGTAATTGAAGAGAATCTATTTTTAATGACTTTACAGTTGTAGGAGTTGTTGCTCTTGCTAGTGCTATAGCTGCTGTTCCCACAAGCTAAACACATTTGACTGCTAATTTCCCATTCTAAGATGTTGGAAGGTTCATGACATTTATCGACATAAGGCACATTTACAAACTATAAGTTCTGATGTGAAAATTACTGTGTCTCTTTGTAGGGAATAAGTACAGTAAGTTTCAATAGCAGCAAGCAGTCTGTATACTCATAAAACTCCATTGTAAGAGAAAAAAAATGCCAATATTTCTGGGACTTGGAAACTGCAAAAGAGAATAAAATATCAGAATATGCATAAGGATGGAGAGGCAGAAAGTAGATTTGTTTGCACAAAGAGAAAATTGCAGGATTTTTCAAGCAGAAAACTCTATTTTATTCTGAGAAACTGACAACTTAGTTAAGGGCTGCTGTTGGCATCTTGCTCCAGCATATGTGTTAAGATCTTAGTAATATTTGTCAGAAATTGTGTGGACTTTTAAGCCAGTAAGTCACAGCATGTAACTTCAGTGGTATTTGTTTGTTTGTTTAGTTAGTTTGTTGTTGTTGTTATTGTTGTTTTTGTTTTTGTTTTGTTTTTGTTTTTGATTTTGTTTTAAGAAGCAAAACTACCTGAGGAAGAAATCTGTAAAATCCTGGAAATTGAATCTTTCCTTCCATCCATGTAAATCAGAAGTAATCCCAATAAAACCAGTGGCATTGTCTGCCAGTATAGAAAAAGTCAATTTGAAAAGAATTTGTTTTATTTCTTTCGAGGGAACTGGGGGAGTCCTTGTAATTCATTTGCTCAGGAACAGCAGTATGCTTCAGATATACATGCAGCAAGCTAGGTTGGTATCTGGAAATGCTATGAATTAATGTCTGTCCTTAACACTATGAATCACATGAAAAAAATGAAAATCTTGGCTGTGCTCAGAAAACCTTACTGATGTTCCTTTGAATATAATGGTAAGGAAAACTGACTTCTCTGCTCTAGTATTTTCCCATTATGAAATTCCTTGATGAAAGAATTCAAGTTATGACATTAAAATACATGGTTTAGTGATGAGATATGTAGATCAGAGTAATGGTTGAACTGTATGATGTTGAGGGTCATTTTCAGTATATATGAAAATGTAATTTACTTCGTTTTTTTCCTGTCTGTTCCTTATATTGCCATTAACCTGTATTACCTGGGATAAATATTTTGTATATTTAGTATTTTTCTTTTTTGGATTTATGGCATTTTTGAAGGTAGTATCTCTTTACACAAACTTTATTTCATTAGCAGTAAGATTAACCACATTTTCAACATAATACTGGCTTTTTTTTATTATTATTATTAAGAACAAATTAAAAAAAAAAGTTCATTTCCACTTTC